>NW_015971228.1:0-104645 GCF_000769745.1 Penicillium expansum
GGGGGGTGGAAGGGGAGGGGGGGGGTTACTCAATTCGGCCTGTTGCCAACGCTTGTCGATCTTACTCTGACATCAATTTCGAATTTTAACAGAAAGGACATTCTAGCTTGTTGATTTGCTAATTTATTGAGTTAGATTGGGCGTGTTTTTATCGTGTATATTTATGCTGCTCTAATGTGCATATATATTTGAAATCAGAATATATTGTATGTATATAAACCTAATGTTCTTGATTTTATACCTCAAAAAATAAGAGATGTAAAATAATATATACCAGATATATAGATCTAGAGTCCTGCCTTCAATCGCTCCAATATCACCTTTACCCCCTGCTGAGTAGACTGTATGACTTGCTCAACAGACACTACGGCATGGATGCTTCCAATACTCGCACCCCTAATAAAGTTATTAACATAAAAGATCCAAGACATATACAACATAGAATTGGGATACTCACGCCCATACTGTTCTCCGTTGATGTTCGCCAGCCTCTTTAGCCTCATTGTATCGTCGGATGATTTCCTCGTCACTGACCCCAACCCGAGAATCCTCGTAACTAACACCGATGATAGCTCTACCATCATACTGCCTCGGAAAGACATCGGTTGACTGGAATACATCATGTCGAATGGACTTGACAGTCGAGACTCCACCATCACTCCCCAATACAATGGTCCGTTTAATCGCAGACGGCGCAGCGCATTCCGAGGTTGCAACGAACTGGACTCAATTAGCAAGGACGCATGCCGAAGAGAAGAAGAAGAAGAAGAAGAAGAAGAAGAAGAAGAAGCGAGATTTACCCTTGTGCCCATAACAATCCCATCGGCACCTAAATTTGTCAATTATATGCAACAACGAAGTGCGGAACAACCCACCTAGGCCAAGAGCAGCAACACAGCCTCTCCCATCCACAATGCCACCAGCTGCCAGGATAGCAGTGGTTGTATTCTGAGCCTTTGACAGAAGATCTCGCACCTCAGGCAAGAGGGATATCAAACTAGCGCCCTGGGCCCACTGATGCCCTCCTGCATCGGTTCCTTGAACCACCAGAACATCCGCTCTCTGCCGAAGTGCTTCTTCTGCAGATTTGATATTTCCTACCTGAACAAATATCTTGATATCCCAGTGAGAACCGTCCCGGACTTCCCGAACAGCTTGTATGATCGAAAGATGATCAGCGTCAGCCCGAGGGAAGGATAACCAGACTGCCGCTACACGATGTTTCTGAAGAATAGGAATGGCATTTTCAATGAAACCCTCTGGCTGGAAAGTAATGAAACCGACACCAAGCGGCAGTGGTTGACCATCGACTAAACCGAGGAGAGAGCGGGCATTCACCAACTGAGTATCCAGGCTTAGGAGCTGGGTTGATTCAGACCGGAAATCAAACCCCCCGCCAATAAACCCTGTAGATGGTTAGTCTAATATCGGCAACCAGGTCGGTGTGTTATACCGAATCCTCCAGCCTTTGTGACCGCAGTTGCTAGGCCGGCATCGGCAAATCCAAACATGGGTGCATTAGCAATGAACGGAGCGGTTGTATGAGGAAACCATTGTAGAATATTTACAGCCATTGTAAGATCGATGAGATATGAAGAGAAAAGTAAGATGCGGGGGAATATATGGCGACGGAGATGTCGGGCTAAATAAGTACCTACGTAGGCAATAGCATCTTTAATAACACGAGTCTAGTTCTAACTAATTTATAACAGAAGAAAACATTGAAATTATAATAGATCTACGTATACAGTTTAATTTAACACCTCTTTGATCAAAAACAATTTGTGGAAATAGTAGGAATACTCTTCTTGAATCATAATAGTTTAAAAAGCATCATCATACACCAATCAGTTTCCTGGTCTAGCGGTTATGATTTTCCGTTAACAAATGCGACTAGCATATGTTCCGGAAAGGTTCTGGGTTCGATTCCCAGGGAAACTATTTTTTGGTCTTTTTTCCTCCTGAGAAGAGTTTTCTTTTTGGTTGTGTGTGGATTGGGGGTGGAGATGGGCTAAGGTGGCGTTGACAAAGTGGGCCAACGGGGGTTTCTACTTTTTTGGAGAATAGAGAAAATCATTATTGGATATTGTAAGTGTTGATATAAGATAGAATGAGAACCCGGGCAATCAAATTATATTCGAGATAACCACATCTACATTTGGAGTATATAACCTTGGTCGCCTACAGTCTCGCACGGAATGCGCGCTGTAAGGGTTCGAGAGCAGTAGGACCATCGTAGATCTGCTGTTCAGTAACGCGGGTGTTGATCTAAGACCAGAGTTAGTACTGTTGTAGACCAAAAGACAAAGTGGTGAGAGGACACATACATGTTGAAGCCCTAATTGATCAACTCGCTCCACTCCAAGCAGTCGCATACATGTCTTGATTTCGTCGTCCAGGACTACCACAGAGTTAGAAATAGAAATCGATCAAATATCCAGTCAACTTACTCTGCAATGTTCGACGAACACCGTCGACTCCACCCGCCGCTAAGCCCCACAAAGCCGGGCGTCCGAGGCCAACTGCCTTCGCGCCTAGGCAAAGAGCCTTGACGGCATCTGTGCCTCGACGAATACCTCCATCCACATACACCTCGATCTTGTCGAAGACCTCAGGGCAGTATTTTCGAATCTCTAAGAGAGTGTGAACTGCCGGAGGGGCAGTGTCCATGGCGCGTCCTCCGTGATTGGAGAGAATGATACCCTTAACTTGAGGTGCGTGGAGCGAGGCAAGGTATGCATCTTCGTGAGTCTGCAGACCCTTCAAGACAATAGGCAGATCCGTCTGAGTAGCAAGCCAAGCCAAAGTATCCGTCCATGTCAAGGAAGGATCGGTGCCTGCGAACAATTGCTGGCCGACACCTCCAGATCCTTGGGTTGGGTTGGGAGTGTCGTCTGACGAGCGCTCGGCGGCTTTCACACCACTGGGGACGGCAGCGGTGCGTCCAGTCATGCCGGTTCGCTCATCATCTTCTCGTTTTCCTGGAACCGGGGCGTCGAGGGTAAGAACAATGAACTTGATTGCCTTGAGCTTCTGGATGCGTGCAAGCATCGTCTCACTCTTTTTGCGGTCAATCTGAACATAAAGTTGCCAGCCAAAGATTTGATCCGGAGCAGCGTCTTTGACGATCTGCTCTGGTGTCATGGAAGCGTTATTAGAGATGATTTGCATGGCTCCAAAGCTACGGCATGCTTCTGCGATACCGGCCTCACCGGATGGGTGACCTAGACGGGCCATCGCCGCAGGAGCCACGTAGATAGGCGTTTTCAGTTTATGGCCGAGGACCGTTGTGTCCAGCTCACACTTTGTGCAATCCACAAAGACTCTAGGTCGTAAGAGAATGGACCGGTAAACCTCATTATTGAAGTTTTTGCTGAATTGGTCGTCGGATGCGGAGTAATAGTACGCCCAAGCTTTCTTGCTCACTTGCTTAGTAGCTACCTCCTCAATCTCGTTTAAATTGAGAAGATTCTCCATAGGCGGTGGCCCCTCAATCTCTTCTTGAGGTTCAGAGGACGCCTGCTCCTTTGGTAATGTGCTGACATCGATTGTTCCCAAGAATGCCTCGGGCTTAAGCTCCTCCTCTAATATACCTGGTGGGTGAATAGGATCATACTCCTCCGTGGCATCCTGGCCCGCGAGTTTCAAAATGATCTTTGCACCGCCAGGGTGACTGCTCAGGAAATCAGTGACCTATATAATAGTTAGACATGGCCAGGGAATGTGTAATACACAAGGGGGATTTTATCGCATGAAACCATACATCGTAGACCTTGCCGTATAGAACCACCCAACAACTCTCAGGAGTGTTGTGCTTTGCGACTGTTTCTTCAGTTAGTCGAAATATCCCGCGTGGGGGTCAGACACCAATGCGGAGAACTAATACCTTCTGTCGCATCGAATACCTTGGCCATTCTCAATCTCAATCACGTAAGAATGGATTGAGTGATAGTGTGGAGATTGACACAGAGTATTTGAGAGAGAGAGAGAGAGTGTGTGTGTGTGTGAGAAAATGAGAAGGAGGAAATAAAGAAATTGGAGAAGATAGAACATGTCGGAGAACCCTGGGGAGTGTGGGGAACGTCGGTAGCCGCTTTTTCCTTGTTGGGGGATTTTTCGATTGCCGACGAAGGAATTGGAATTGACCTCACATTATTGGTGGGAAAATATTTGAATATTTTATAGAATAGTTATTTTATGTATGTACAACATACTCCGTAAAGGATAAGTCAAAGAAAGTGAAGTATTAACTATAATCACATATAGTACAATGTATACAATTCCAAGGTCAGTCCACGTGAGCTGTCACCCGCTCTTCTTCCCCTCGACTGCGGAACCCAACTTCCTTGAAATTGACAAGTTCCAATAACATTCCATTTATTTCACTTCGAATACATTCTCACCCTTGACCTCTTCACATTTGGAAATTTCGCGACCATGTTTGAGGTGTGTTTATATAAAATCTCCCGTTTCTATCTCGTCTACCTCTACCCTATATTCTTCATCTCTGTCCTACCTCACCATGTAGTCTGACTTTCTCAGCGTCGTGCAGCGGATCGTTATCGCCTTCGAATGCACCGAGCCCGCTCGGCAGTGCTGACCTCAGATGAGATGGTTGAGGTGCGCGCGGCCCAGCGCACCTTTGAGGGGGCCTATGTCCGAACCGCTCTTTCTCAGTTCTCCTTCGCCCTCGTCGTGCTCAAGATTTTCACCGCCGAGTTCTACAGTATTGGGGCTCTGTTCGCGATATATGGCACGGGTGTTCTCATCATCGGACTTTTCCGCCGCTCGCAGGGAAACAGACAATTCTTTTCTGAAGTAGGGGAGGATGGGATCCATCGGCACAAATTCCGTACTAGTGGAAATGCAGTCTTGGTCTTGACAGCACTGAGTATTGCGGCATACGCATGCTTGATTGGCTTGACCTTGAACTTGAGCAACTGATAAGGAACATTCTGCGTGGATGGTTGCACGCCATCCATCCATACACCGTATCTAATATCCCTGGAGGCTATCTTCTAGGCATGCTATCTGTGGTACCCCCCTGCGTTACCGCCAAGCGCCAAGGATTCCGCACCTAACCACGGAATATGGGTTACCATTTTCGGGGCTTACGGTAGCGGAGATCAGCGTGCAGCAACAGACGCCTGCAGTTGGTCGGAGATCAATCTGTTGTGTTGAGGACCGAAAGTCGCCAAGGAAGCCGAGTATGGATCAGCCCGAGCGGTGAGACTCAGGTCACACAAGGTGTTCTAATGATTATTGATGTTTGATCCACTGGAGGCTGAGTTCGATTCCAAATATGGAGTATTATGTGTACAAAGTACCTTTTGTTGAGCCATATCTAGAATCAATTGGGGGTGCACTAACAACCCCCTACCAAGATGGGAAATCCAACGGCTACGAACATTTCGGTGGATTATGAGAATATCACAGGACATTGCACAGGGGTGAGATTGAGTATGGTTCGATGCTCCACCGTGTTTTTTTTTTCTTTTCTTTCTCTTTTTCTGTTTGAACCTGTACTCCGTACTCCGTATGTTGTATGCTTTTAGCCAAGCATTCTCTATTAGATATAGGACCATTAATGTGACATCTATGATGTCTATAAGAGCTGTTTAATCCTAGATCAGACCTAGACCTGAATATCTTGCATCTTCATATCCTAATCAATACCAATTTCTATTTTGCCTCTGTATACTCCATACACTTCCCTTGACATCATACATGGTCGATCTTTAAGCCATCGATCCACCCTATGAACTAAGTCTAACCTGCAACGTGATTTCATCATTTCGGATTTTTGACTTACTTTGTCTTTGTAAGGCGTCTTTGACGTACTTGGCACTATCAATCCTGAACTGATATTGTACCCCCCACTTGCTGGAGAAAAAGAGAACCACAAAATAAATATTTTTTTTGGCAAAAAGAACCCCCGATCAAAAAAAAAGAACCCCCCTCCCCAACCTGTTTGATTCTTTTATCCCTTGAATATTTCAAAGCTCCTTGAATATCTCAGGTGGTCGATATCAGACCCGGTGTTCCCGTTGGTTGACTCATCCAAACGTCCGTGGACACACTTTCTTTTCTCTCCCCTCACCAACTTTTTTTTTTGTCGAGTTGCTCAGGTGTGACACAAGCTCTTATCAACTCGAGACACTTTGCAAAAGCTCTGAAAAGAGCAACAATACCCTTCTTAATAAACACACACAGAGAATATCCCCCTGGGGGATGGCGCAACATTCAAGCATCGCCCGGTCGGCCATGACGTCGGCCATTTCGCCTGAGACAGGGGATCAGAGGAATAATATTAAACCCAACGGCACATCTAATGGCTCGGGATCGGGGAAAGAAGGAGCTCTTATGCCTCCGAAAACTGTCGTCAACCGAGCGCTAGGTAATGACCTGCATTCCGATTCCCACAAATCGTCACTGCCGCCCAAGGGCGGAGTCGGAATGACTTTGACAGACACTCCGGTTTCTACCGCACCTCCGTCTCCACAGATGTGAGTATTGTTTCTCTTTTTATTCCTTTTTTTTTTTTTGGCTAGAACCTTAGAATTTGTTATCTTTAAGCCTATCAGAATGAGCCTTGATCGGCTCACCTCGGGATCAGTCCAGTTCCAGGGCTCTTTGCAGCCTTATTCCGAGCTAATCTACCTTACCCCGGACCCCAGCCCGTTATTTTACTTTTACTGTCTTGGGACTTGTATGGATGTGCTTGGCGAACTGTGACTAATATGATCCCTGCAGATCGGGTCTTTATTACCCTCCTGGTACCCCCGGTCGAGTCCGTGCAACTACTCTCGACATCCCCGGATTGACCAAGTCCAAGGTGTCTCCAGATGGCCGCATTGCCCAGCGGGATGTTGGTGCAAAGCTTGTCATTGTCATGGTTGGCCTCCCGGCCCGAGGCAAAAGTTACATTACCAAGAAGCTGGCCCGTTACTTAAACTGGCTCCAACATGACACCGAAATCTTCAATGTTGGACAGCGTCGCCGTGTGGCCGCTGGAAAGTCCCCCTCACCTGTCCCACTTGATCGTGGCCAGGAACGGAGACCAAGTACTTTCCATAAAGATCTCGTTGACTCAGTGCGCCGGTTGAGTGTCAGCGTCGGGACCACTTTGAAATCGTCCGACGTCTCTCCGCCAGAGAACGAGGCACCGCTTCCCCCTCCAGTGGTGCCAACCAAGATTCTTGTGAACGGAGAAGATCCCGACCAATCTTCTCAAAACGGAAGTACTGTTGTGCCCTCGATCGACGCAGGCCCTGCACAATCTCGTGAGAATGAAGAAGCTGTCAACGAAGCTTCCCCCGAACCAATGGACCAGACCGCTAGCTTCTTTGACCCCCAGAATCAGCGTGCCGTCAAGATGAGAGAACAGGTCGCGCTGGACACTCTTGATGAGTTGCTTGATTATATTTTGGACGAAGGTGGCAGCATCGGTATCCTCGATGCGACCAACAGCACCATGGAACGCCGCAAAGCAATCGTTGACCATATTCGCAATCGTGCTGGTCCCGAACTCAATATCCTGTTCCTTGAAAGCAGCTGCATGGATCAGGATTTGCTCGAGGCTAACATGCGCCTGAAACTTTCTGGTCCAGACTACAAAGGCCAGGACCCAACCGAGGCACTTGAAGATTTCAAGAAGCGTGTTGCTCTTTATGAAAAGTCCTACGTGCCCCTCGGCGAATACGAGGAGAAGCATCGTATGGCTTTTATCCAGATGATTGACGTCGGTCGTAAGGTCGTCGCTCACCAGACCCATGGTTTCCTTGCTTCTCAGGTCGTCTACTACTTGCTCAATTTCAATCTCTCTCCACGTCAAATTTGGATCACACGGCATGGCGAAAGTCTGGACGATGCCGCAGGCCGCATCGGCGGTGACTCTGATCTCAGTGAGAACGGGCGAAGGTACGCCAAGGCGTTGGCTCGCTTCGTGGATCACCAACGGCAGCAGTGGGAAGCATATCAGCGACAGAAAGACCTTCTCAAGCACTTCCCGCCTCGAGCCGGTGACATTACACCTCCCAACCCATCTTATCTTCCTCAGGAAGGGCCACGCAACTTCTGTGTCTGGTCCTCAATGATGCAACGTTCCGTTCAAACTGCCGAATACTTCAATGAAGATGATTACGATATTAAGCAGATGAGGATGCTGGACGAAATCCATTCCGGCAAGATGGAAGGTATGACATACAAGGAAATCCAAGAGCAGTACCCCGAGGAATACGCCCACCGCAAGAGAGATAAGCTCTTCTACCGATACCCTGGACCAGGCGGAGAAAGCTACCTTGATATTATCAATCGATCGCGCACCGTCATTGTTGAGGTAGAGCGCACTACAGACCATGTGCTCCTGGTCGGGCATAGATCCGTTGCTCGTGTGCTCTTGGCCTACTTCCGTGGTCTGAAGCGTGATGAGGTTGCTGACCTCGATGTCCCGATGGGCGTCCTGTACATGCTTGAGCCCAAGCCTTATGGGGTAGAGTTCAAGGCATACCGCTATAATCCGGAGACCGACTGGTTCGATTACCTTCCCGATTACGAATTGCATCAGGTCAAAGCACAGACGACCCACTGAATGCTCCCAGAATTTGAACATGGAGTTTCAAAATTCTATGACTTGCTACGATTTATCATGACTTCTTTTGTGGGATGACTTAGCCGGGTGAGGCTTTGGTCATTTTACATCCTCCTTCACTTTTCTGACCTCTACTGGGCTGTATCTCTGTTTTTTTATTTCCTATTTGCATCTTGATTATGTATTATCTATGCTTTCCCCCCCCCCCCCCCCCNGACACTCGTTGGATGACAGGCGTTAATCTGTGTACTTTCATGACCTGACATGCTAGCTTTATGGGCTGGAAGTGACAGATTACCAAGAGTGTCTCTACCTCGACATTCCATTTTCGTGCAAATATCTTTTGGCACACAATTGCACCAAGATAGAATCAGCTAGCTTTTGCTTGATAGTCTGAATAGCTTTACTTGCTACGGCGTGTCAATATATCCATACAAACGATCATAATAACATTGAAATCATTCAACATAACTATAGGACAGAGCATTCTGACTGAGCTGGAACTATATGAAATTCCCATGACGATACTCTTCATTCCTTCTGCTCGGCCTTGACCTTCTCAAAGATATCCAAAAAGACCTCGGGCTCATCAGCCCCTTCAACATGATATTTCCCTTGCACCGAGATATACGGCACACCAGAAACCAACCTCCTGGCTGCCGTCTTGGCCTCCAAATCAACCTCCTGAGCACCAACATCCTCATCCAACAGCTTCTTCACAGTCTCCCGATCCAATCCCGCCCCAACACCCGCCTCCAGAAGAACCTTCAAATCAGTGATATTCTTCTCATCCTCAAAATAAGCCTGAAACAGCTTCTCCGCAACTCTCGTCTGCAATCCACCAATAACACCATCCGCACCCTCCTTCTTACCCACCTCTTCAGCCTCCCGCTGCCCAGCAAACCAAAGCAAGCGATGCGAGTCCCGCGTGAGACCAGTATTCCCGCCAAAGCTGAACTGGATTCCCTCGCCCTTGCCCACAGCAGCTAGGCGCGCGAAGATCGCTTGGGCGCGCTCAGGGCCGAATTTCCGGGCGTACATCTCGGCTTTGTTCACGCCGGGATACTCGGCTGATGCCGGGTTGAGATAGAATGCTTTCCAGTGCAGGCTGAATGTGTCTGCTGGGTACGTGGCTTGGTGAGTGGTTATCGCTCGTGAGAGGCGGCGGTAACCGACGTAGCACCACTTTTTTTTCCAAAAAGAAATATGGTTAGTATGTGGATTTGGAGTGAATTTGGATGGGAATGAGTATAGATCTCTGTTATATGGTTGGAATGCTTACGGGACAGACGGTGTCTGAGATTATCTGGATCTGGAAGTTCGTCATTGTGTTAAGGACGTAGGAGGAGAGAGGTGATGAATTCAAATTTTGGATATCATTGCTTTCTTGTATTTGTTTCTGAGCTTTTGCTTTTGATGTCGGGGGCTGACAGTCGATTTGTAAGCGTTTCATTGATATTTCCGCACCTCCCGGGGTCAGGGTCTTATGGGTCTTTGGGAACTCGAATCTTCTAAAAGATGTTAGACCACTTTGTATTTGCTGGGATAATAATATACGCATTGGATAAGAGAAGTTATTGATATATAAATCACAAGTGTCACCCGAAGGATGTTATTTTGAGGTACACGCTATTATCCAACAATTACACCAAAGCTCCACGGATGAAGGCACATGTTCAAATAAAAGAAAGCTCCATAAAACCTATCACAAAACCTGCTGGGCCTGGTTCAAGTTACCCCACAAACCTCCCGAACTGCTGTCGAAAACAGCCGATGAGTTAGAGTGAACAGGCACACTAGGAAGCGGGTGGTTGCGGCCTTGACTTAGTGCCGAGGAATACTATGAACGAGTTAGCGAGAAAAATGGGTTGAGACAAATCGACTGGGAAGTCTTACCTTGAAGACAAAGTTCAGGACCAAGGCAACTGCCAAACCGATGCAGACTACGATAGGACCGAACATGTTGTCTAGGTCCTTTCCACTCCGCTGGCGGATGAGGCGGGCTCGTCTCTCGTATATGAACCATCCCCATACTGCGGCGAAAATGGCAAAGAATGTGTAGACGACAGCCAGTGCCTGGGCTACCTTGTTGTGCTTGCCAGCCGCATTGTAGAGACCCAATGATAAACTCGACAGGAGGATACTGATATGAAGCCATTTGATGAATGTTCGCTGGTTGGCAAGGTAAACTTTACTTTCCACACGAACGGGCCCGGCATCTTTGATCCAGACGCCGGGGTGTCGAACACCAGGCGGTAGAGAAACCGATTCCCCAAGCCAGCGCTGAGGAGATAGCCCCAAGGAGTGAAAGATGGACTCGAGGCGAGTGGGCGGCTCGGGTTCTTCCTCGGGTTCGAGAGCGGGTTCGGTATCACGGTGCTGGGGCTCTGGGATTGAGGGACGTGAGGGCCGCGCAGCAGGTTCGATGACTGCCGAGGACCTCCGTATAGCCGACGGAGAGCCTGTATTAGAGTATTGGTGGTAAGGCGACCCGACCTGTGGGCGAACACCTGGGCTGCGCGCATCTCCCATGAAGCTGCCCACTGCTATGTTCTCTTCCGCTCGTCGAGCCAGTCGCTCTTGCTCCTCGTGGAATGCGGTTTCAGGATCACGACGAATATCACTTTCAAGTTCACCAAGCCAGAAGGGGAAGCTGTTGACATAGTCTTCAAATAGTGAGGCAACGCCGTGGACGAACTTGGAAAAGCGGGGAGCATCCTTGACCAGGTGGGAGACCATCAGGTCCTTGACCCACTCGGTGTTATGGGCCTTGCCTCGAAGCTGGATCTCGAGCAAAGCGTGAGGGAAGCGAGTGATCTCTCCCGTCCTGACAGCATTGAAGGGATAAGTCATATCGGCACCGTCCAAGTCGGTACGGTGCCACTCAGCTGGATCGCGACATGGACGTTCACTGTCAAGGGTATCTTCCCGAATGAGCGCAAGGTTGGTATCGAGGGAGATACGAATGCGATCATTGCCAGGTATTTGGAAGGCAGTGCGCGTGTAGTTGGCCCGAAGCATGGGTTGCAGGTCATTGTCCTTGATGAAGGACTGCAGCTCATCCACGTCCTTCTTCAAGGCTTCGGCGGCCGCCGACTCGCCATTGTTTGAATCCTCCATGCGATGGAGCTTTTTATCGAAGCGGTACTCGCCGTCCAAAAATTCCTTAATGTGCTTTTCTTTCAGCTGTACTTTGACTTGTCGACTTTCGTCGTCGTCGGTGACAATCTTCTTTTCCAATTGGATAGTAGGTTTGTCTTTCAGTGATCCCGTCCAGCGCAGTCGCAAAGATCCGGCTTCGGGTGCTCGTGCGACCTTTTGATTGTAGAGATCAAACTGAGGGGAATCGAAATAGAGAGAAGTAATGGTGGGGTCTTCAGTGATGGTATCGAGGTCCTTAGAAGTTCCCGGCCTGTAGATAAGAACCGGCAATCGACGAAGGATGTGAGTCTTGACCTCCAAAACGTTGTCTGAGTGAACCCAGAATTTGTAAGACGAATAGGTCTCACGGCCAAATCCATGCTCTGCCTCCCTTGGTTGCACGATGTCATGGCTAAGGGTTTCCCGAACAAAAGAGTACATGACCGAGAGCCGATGGACCAACGGCGAATAGTCTTCTGAGTTGAACGGCAATTGCGACAGTCGCACTTGGAGCAAAGGTTTCACTCGGTATCGGGCTCCTCGTTTGCGGTCATGCTTCTTTGCAGCCTTAAGGAAGCCAGTGAAATTGATTCGGCTGTACTTTTCCAGAGCACTGACTTCCTTGGTGATGTTATCGAGTTCTTGGAGAACTTCTGAGGCAATAGCCCTCTTCTTCTGTTCATCGAGAACGGGCGGTTCTTGCTCCGGAGTAGATGCCAAGGGTCGTAGTTTAACTTCGCATGCCGTTGTTCGTTCCCGGAGTTGCTGCGACGTCTCTGCTTGGAAAGAATTGACCTTGTCCAGTTCTACATTAAGTAGTTCCTGCACAAAGGCTTCCTCATCTTGCTCAGTCCATTGATCGTCATCAGAGTCACTGGCATCTTCTCCGTCTCGGGTGACATCATTCTCCCTCAGCAAGGTCTTAAGCTTGTTGTAGTCAATGTACTTCCCTTTCCAGGGAGGGTACACCGCAGCACGGAGGGTTTTCCCAAACCGCATTTTGAGCCAGTCCGGTTGTGAATGGCGTTGTCCAGTTGTTACTCAGAGACGGCCGAGTGGTATGCACCTCTGATTGGGGGGAATCTTCGGAAGGGAGGAAGATATAAGAGAGAGAGAGGATCGAGACAGGTTGATCTTTAGAAAAAGCAAAGCAAGAGCTCAGATTCAATTGCAGATTGAAAAATATGAGACGCCCCCAAAAAAATAGCTCATTAGCTTCGAGACTAAGCGATGGATATGTCGCAGCTTCCCGACTGAAAGCGTTCGATAGCCAGCGATAGACGCACGTGCTCGTTGAATGAGACCAATCAGAGCCCAGCAATGGATGAGTGGACGACTAGCTCGTACTAGCTAGTACTAACTGGTCGTATAATCTTTGTTCCGACGGTATTATATGTTATCTTACAGTACGACAGTATGGGAGTACGGGCTAGACCGATATCGCCAACGTCGGGACCAGAGAGAGGCACGTGCACATGGACTCTCCGATACCGATATCCTCCACAATCCAAGGATCCCGAGGTCCCTTAAACATCGAAATATTAGATACACAACTTGATGGAGGCCAAGTCTGCACAAACTCCGGGCCTGTCCCATCATCTGCATGGCGTATTAGCCGAGCTACATGGTCATCCTTATCCTTACGTACCAAACCCCCCAACCTGCAAGAAACGCGCCTCGGTTGCCTTGATTATTCGGGTACGACCAACCTATGACCATTGGCCCAGCTCAAACCCCACAAAAGATGCTTCTCAGCCAGTTCAACAACGTTTAGATGAGTTCTTTTCACAGCCATGGGTCCAGCATGGTGAACCGGAGGTTCTGTTCATTAAGCGTGCTTCGCGCGTGGGGGACCGATGGACTGGTCATGTTGCCCTACCGGGCGGAAAGCGAGACCCAGAAGATGCAGATGATAAAGCTGCAGCTATTCGGGAAGCTTCAGAGGAAATTGGATTGGATTTGACAACGGAGGATACTATTAGTGTGGGCAATCTCCCTGAGCGTGTGGTTACTACCAGCTGGGGGTCCGAACCGTACGAATACCCCATTCATTCACTTTCTCGCCGCTGAGAACTGGATTACTGACTTGAATGGCAGGTTGATGGTTCTTTGTCCTTTCGTCTTCCTCACAACTCGCAGTGACTCCCCGACCCTTAGATTACAGCCCACGGAAGTAGCATCGACACATTGGATTCCCCTGCGCGCCCTCCTATCACCCTCGCTGCGTACTGTGGAATATGTGGATATGTCGCAGCGCTTCGCTCGACAAGGCGGGTTTCTGACCCGTCTTGCAGTTCGGTCTCTGATGGGCTGGATGCAGTTCTCCGCTGTCAGGCTCCTCCCGTCGGAAACCAATCAATGCACTACAACTCCAGGGTTTGTTCCTGAAGAGAATACACCTAAACCTTCCCTGGCCCAGCGCTTCAAGGAATGGTGTCTGGGTGGGCAAGCGGATTCGAGCGATACTGCCCGTCCGCTACTCCTCTGGGGTCTCACTCTCGGCATCCTGGCTGACTTCTTGGATATGCTCCCTCCCCATCAGGCTGTGCAGTTGTGGAAATATCCAACATTCACCGTGCCTGATCTGCGGCTGATTGTAAGCATTGTGACTTATAACCTGCGGAAGCGTAATGCACTCAATGTGAGATCGGGTGCTCGTCCTATTAACACGGCCGCTGATAACGAAACGGCCGCACTTCCAGTCACACAGGAGACGAATGTTGAACATGATCACAATGAAGTGGGCATCGGTGGTCTTGGGGTGGGAAGATATTATGGTCCGACAGACCAAGCAACAGATGGGACTTCTTATGCCGTTGGGATCATGCTGCGTGGGTATTATGATCAGTTGCGCATGGCAATCTGGGTTTTCCTGGCCTGGCGTGTAGCCATTGGTTCAATTGCTGGTGTCTCAGCCTGGCGAATTCTTCGACGACTGCGTTGAAGTGTACATTAGCAATATACAGCAATAAAGATGCATATAATAATGAAGATTTATATCGTATGACCTCAAATCACATGTTTCGGACATGCCGGAAATACAAATACCAAATTACATAATCTGTACCCAAAAAAAAAACAGCTCATTACGGTATGTCAGATTAGAGAGCTCCCCACATCCTTTTTGGGGGGTAAACATTGAACATTGAACATTGCACACGACCATCTTCCGCTTCACCATCTCTTATATTTCACTTGTCATGGCAGCAGCTCAGAAACTTTACCCACGAGGAACAGTCAAGCGCATTGTCAAAGCCCACTCCAATCGGAGTGTGAGCAAGAATGCCGACATCCTGGTACGCGGTCATCCTGATATGAACCCTCTCTGTTCTCCAGTGGCTAATACGAGCTTTATAGATCTTTTTAGACTACATGTTGTTCATGCAAGAGTGCGTCTCCATTTATCCTTGTGGGTTGGTCTATCGGTCGCAACCCTCCGATTCGCGCTCTCGTCGACATGATTGAACTGGCGATGGACTAACACATTGTAGGTTAATGCGCGAGGCATCGATTCAATCGCGCAAGTCTGGAGAGAAGAATATCTCAGCGAATACCGTGCGCAAAGTTACCGAGGTGCGTTTGAAGTCGATCTACGAGCTTCCCCAGAAGACTCGTGAGAACCAACAGCTGACAAGTATGGGTTCCTTTAGAAAACACTGCGCAAGTTCCAGGGATAGAAGAGTCTAGGATATAACCTCATATGTCATTATGGCGAAGACCTGCCTAGCATGTATTTGAAAGACGAAGGCATTGGGGATACTTTTGTGATATTATGGCGCTGGCGAATGTGAATGTGATACCCTGGGGCAATACAATGGAAGAAATGATCAAGTAACAAATCGATCACCTAGTAAATTGCGCATTTATAGATACTATGTATACAATATAGAGCAGATTTGTGTTTGCCTAATTGTTCAACTCGCGTGCTAACGCGTTAAGAGAGTCTGCCCCAAAGCCAGTGGGCCACACCGACCAAGAAAGGGTTCCCGACCCGCATGTTGATTCTTCCTTCATAACACCCATCTTTGCTTCAACGTTATCACGTTTAATTCTTCATTCCACTCCTGTACAAGCTTTTCGGAAATATTTTAATATCTGTGTTACCCACATTCCCATCATGCCTTCCGCTTCCGCTACCCAGAAGCTCAAGGAGGAGAAGGGCTCCCGAGCTTCAAGCGTCTCCAAGGATCCTGAGAGTCCTAGCTCTGATCTTCAAGAAAGTAGCTATCTCAAGGAGCTGCAGAAGTATGTTTGAGATTTTTTATACCTGGTTGCATGGCTATTGCTTATGCGCAAGTGAAAGTGAGCTAACTGTATGCCCCGTTTAGGACACTTCGCAATGCCGTGAAGAAGTTGGTGAGTCATTACCGAATGTTCTTTGCTTTCAATTGTTCCTTTTCATATATTTCTAACAAATTTTTTTTTGCCCAGAACTCCTTTGCCAAAGTCGACGCCATCATCGCCGAAAACCCCAACAAGTCGCTTGATGAACTGATTGAGGAGAAGAAAATCAACAACGACCAAAAGGCCCAGGTCCTTAAGAAGCCTACTATTCAGGCTATCATTGCCCAGGCTGAGGAGCAGATTGGTCACTACAAGCAATTCGCTGCCCAATACGAGGACCGTCTGGTTGCCCAGAAGGCTGAGCTTGTCAAGGCGCATGAGGCAGAGCTCGAAGCTGTCCGTAATAATGCCATTGCCGATGCAACTGAGGCTTCCAAGAAAGCACTACACCAGCAGTTTTATACCGTGACTAAATTCTTGTGCGCTGCGGCCATCCTTCGACGTGACGGTGATGCCGTCACCACTGAGAGCCGGGCTTTCGAGGGTGTTCTGTTCGAGGTGTATGCTGGCAACCAGTCTGCAGTCAATTCGCTGCTGAAGATTGCTGAGGGTGCCGATGAGAAGGTCAATGCTGTTGAGGGGACCACTCTTGATTTTACCTGTCAGTAATGAATCCCTCACCCCACCCCCGCCCCCACCCCCGCCAAATATCATTGAATGTGTTTGTTGACATTAGATCTTTTTAGATGGCGACGTGAAGCAAGCATCTGACAAGTTCGCTCCTCCCGAAGAGACTACCGAGGTTGCATCAGAGGCAACCCCCACAACCGACCCTACGACCGACCCTACCGTGGCCAACGCTGGACTGACCGAGCTCCAAGATACCTCTTTCGGCACTCAGGCTGAGCCCGCAGCTTCCCAAGTTGATCAGCTGGCCCCTCCTGCGCAGACTCTGGTTTCTGATGCTGGAAACTCTATTGCGGAGCAAACCTGGGCTCCTACTTCCGATGAGAGCAGCGAATGGGTCAAGCTTCCTCGCAACCCTGATGAGACCGACACTGGCCTCCAGGCTACTCCCGCTAGTGCTGATGCGGGCTTGAACAATGGTTCCGTTGGCGCTGATATTTCGACTCAGGGCGAGAATGGTGCCAAGACTGGTGGACGCCGCCGCCACGGACAGCGTGGTGGCCGCGGCCGAAATGACGCTAAGCGTGCTGGTGAGGGCCGTGGTGGTGAGGGCCGTGGTGAAGGTCGTGCTGGTGAAGGTCGTGCTGGTGAAGGCCGTGGTGGTGAAGGCCGCGCTGGCGAAGGTCGCGCTGGCGAGGGCCGTGTCGGTGAGGGCCGTGGACGCGGTGGACGACGTGGCGGTCGTGGCGGACGTGGTCGAGGCAGCGCAAGCGGCCCTGCCTCTGGCTCGGCGGAAGCCCCTGCTTCCAGCGAGTAAGAGTGGCAATCCTAGGATGTCAGTTGGAACCTGCTGGTTTCGAGATTTTGTCTCGAAATGTTTGTTCCAACGAGGGATTTCTGGGTCTGTCTTCTCGGGACTGGCCTCAGCAGTTTCTGCTCCGATGTGATGGCTCACGAACGCAACGAATTTTCTTCACGGAGAGTCACTTTGATCTCTTCGTCTGGCTTTGCCAAAGTCTTCTTGACCATGTCCTGCGATTTTTTTCAGCGTGCATATTCCCGATCCTCAGAGAGCTTCTCCCACGACATACATATGTATTCTATGGCTAATTGTTTTATCGGCGCTTGTGAACGGACCGGTGGACAGGCTTAGGTCGGGCATAGATCGAAATTGATCATAATGAGTGCACCATTACTTTCCAAGATTTATTCTAGATAACATTATCTTTCAGTATGGACCGCTTTCACTCGAAAAAAACAAGGTCTACTACTTAAACTAGCAGCAGTAGTCAATGGTAGATGATACTACTAGCTACTAGTATAAATGTGTCCAAGATGTGGACTTTATCACGTGATGTGATATCCCGCTCGGCTGAGGAAACGGGGGGTTTCTCAGAGTTACCTCTGGCTTGCAGTAGCGTAATGTAATGCTATTACAAGGAACCGAATCAAATGCTGAACAATTATGCATGACCCAACGAAAATAAGCGAATACGATTGAAATTTGAAATACGCGTATTCTTTAATTACTAGCGCATTTTTGGATGAAACTCGGTTTCAGAGCAGGACGCTAAACCACGATAGGCAAGAGAAGTAAGCCATACGCCCAGTGGAGCTCTTGGCGTGGGCGTATTCAATCTGATAAATACATCTTTGTACTCTTTGTACACTTGTACAAGTGTCAACTTCTCGAGATCATTGTCATTCTTCATATTTTGGCTTCTCTACAATCTCATTACATCTTCTATTCTATATACGGCGCCAGCAACAATGGCCATCGCTGGCGCCCAACGTAAACAGGTGCTGAAGGTGTTGATACTGTCACTGTTGTTGGATTTGGTAAGATCAACCTTGGAAGCTAACTTCTCTAAGCCAACAATCACATTTACTCAGACTGACAATATCTTCAGATCTCCTTTACATTCATTCTGCCACTCTTCCCTTCGCTGCTATCGTTTTATCGCGCACAAGATCCGTCCCCGGATTCCCTCCTCAACCGCATCTTCCACTACCTAAACGCCTACAAGAACTCCTTCGCACGCCCCATTGACTCACGCTATGACATCGTACTCCTCGGTGGAGCCCTTGGCTCTTTATTCTCCCTCCTCCAAGCCTTCGCTGCACCCGTCATAGGCCGCCTATCTGACCGCCATGGCCGCCGACGTGCCCTGCTCACCTCCATGCTTGGCAACCTCTTAAGCGTTGCGCTGTGGGTGTCAGCCACGGACTTCCGTATGTTCCTCGCTAGTCGTATTGTGGGCGGCCTAAGCGAAGCAAATGTGCAAATGGCCAATGCCATAGTGGCGGATATCACAGATGAGGAGCGCCGCGGCTCCTCCATGGCATTGATTGGGGCCTGTTTCAGTGTCGCATTCACTTTTGGGCCGGCACTGGGTGCGGCGCTCAGCAGTATCAATATGGTCGCCGAGAACCCGTTCATTGTTGCTGCAATTGTGTCTTTTGTTTTGATCTTTATTGAGACCGTGTATCTTTGGACCTGTTTGCCCGAGACGCATCCCCGCTTGACGACGCTTCAGATGGAGGGCGAGAGTATGTCCGCCGAGAAGAGTGAGGCGTCGAATAAGAAGACAGAAGAGAAGAGCAGTGCTCCCGTTAAGCGCACCCATATAAACAGCCCGGTCCTTCTCAATGCCCTCCACTTCCTCTTCCTACTCCCCTTCTCCGGTCTGGAGTTCTCTCTCCCTTTCTTGACTACAACGCTCTACGCAGGATCAGCCACGACAGCCAGTCCCGCCGCATTGAACGGACGGCTCTTGTCCTTGATGGGATTGATTGCCTCCCTCCTTCAGGGTACGCTGGTGCGCCGTCTCCCGCCGCTGATCACCCTCCGTGCGGGTGTCGTGGCCTGTACCATCTCGTTCTTCTGTCTTGCTCGTGTTTCTTCGCCCTCGGGTCTCTATGCTGCCGGTGCTCTGCTGGCAGTAACGACTGCGACAGTTGTTACGTCACTAAACAGCCTGGGCAGCTTCGAGGCGCAGGACGCAGACCGCGGCGCGGTCATGGGTCGTTTACGGGGGTGGGGACAAGCTGGTAGGGCGACTGGCCCTATTGTATTCTGCTCTCTGTTCTGGTGGGCTGGCCGTGAGGCTGCTTATACTGCTGGCGGGTTCGCCATGTGTGTTGTTACAGTTGCGGCTTTCGGCTTATTGAAGTCGCCTGTTGTGCACAAAAAGATGGAATAATCCACATAGGTACATATAGAAACATTATAAGAAGCCTACTTAATATAAAGATGGTTCACGATGTCTTGCCGCCTTTTTTTATATCTCAAACTTTGAAGAGAACAGTATCAGTGTCAAAAAGTCTCTCCATCTCCCTCTTTTTGGTTTGAATTTTCCATTTATGTGGTTTTATTAGCTTTCTGGTTTGTTTAGTCCAGGGTATAATGTACAGAAGAGTGGTGATAGTATGTCTCGAGGATGCCAGCAGACAAGGTCAAGTGAAAGAGAGGAGTTCAATATCAAAACAGCGCATCCCTCGACGCCCATAACCAGACGCCGTTGCGCATTGAACCAAAAAGAGGTTTGGATAAGAAAAAAAATACATGAACACGCCGGTCATTGTCCGTTCTTTCAATTGCCCTGGAGATTTTTCATTCGATGAAAGATTCACTAGAGGTAATATCGAATAAGAGGGTGCAGTCACGATCTCCGGCCATTGCCAGAAACGAGCGCATGATTTTGACCAGTCGCCATAGCAAGTCCGGCATTGACAGCCGGGTCCAACGAGCCACGTGCTTTGCCAATAAGCCAGTCAGTGAGAGTCACGAATTTAGCAGTTCGGTCCCAGCCGTCCGCTTCATCGGCATGCTCGATAGTGTGAGTCAGGATGCGACCCTCCTCATCGAAAGAGAAGATAAAGATACCGGTGAATTGCTCTTCCTTTGATAGCTTGAAAATAGGCTCTTCACCACCAAGAAGGACACTCAAACCTTTATTAGTGCTGTTCGTGGAAGCCGAGAGGTGGCTATTTTGTGAGGATGGGGTAATTTTCGAGGTTGTAGAATTGGTATTCGAAGAGGCTGGACCATGGAAGGGACGACTGTCCGTTCGTGGCTCGGTTTTCCATCGTACTAGTAGGCGCTCATCGCCGCAGTCATGGTGGGCGCCGTGATGCGTGGGGTCGAGCAGCGTCCCCGCGCGTACGATCCTTTCGCTGATAATTTGCAATTTCACATTGCCGACTAGTGGTACGCTACTCCATGCCACCGGAACAGTCCATAGTGCTGCGCGATAGAGTGTGCGTCCTTTGACAGTGGGAAGGTGTGGGTGTGTGGATGGGAACAGGTGAAGGTTGACACTCGGGGCGAGGATTTCAGTGGGTAAGGTGTTGTACAAGATGGTCGGCAAGAGGGGTGAGAGGGTTCGTAAAGCTTTGATCGTTAGCTGATCGGTGTTTCTTTTTGAAAATGAGAGGAGATAGTGAGTACACACTTTTTCCGAGTTTCAAGGTTCTTTCATCTGGCGGTTTGTGATCGGTTTTCCGAGGGCCTTCCCATTGCTCTCTCCGTACCCAAGCCGGGGAGAAGTATGTGGTTGGTAGAGGTGTAGCTAGAGCTGGAGCTGGAGGTAGCCAGGGCTCATTGAGAAGGCCATGACGAAGTTGCGCTAGTCGCTGTCGCGAAACCGAAGCAAAAAGCCTGCCGAAGACAGGGCTCTTCGGCTGATTGGGAAGAGACGTGCGCAGAGAGACCAGCTTCAGCATTCTGCATTTCAGAAGCAGTCTGATTTTAGTATGTTATCAAGCCATGTGGATACGTTGGGAGGTTGAAGTTGCTCGGAATCGGGCAGTCGGGGAAAATGACATTGCGGGAGCCAATCACGATGCTCTGGTATACAATTTTATACAACTTATATCTTCACCAAATAAGTACAATATATGACAGTTTTGCAAGTCTACAGGTCTATAGGTTTACAGGCCTGACCTTTGGGACTAATTTTGAATCTTATTCGTAAAACTTCCATCCTCAAGCCAGTTCATCATCGTCTCCCATTCCCATGACACGTCGTTCAGCCAGATCGCGGATCTTGTCCTCTAGAACGCCACGTCCATAACGCTGCGCAACCTTAGCGGCCGCCTCGAGCATCTTACCATTGCGATCCGTCATCAAGGCCACCAGCTCCAGCGCCTTCATACCACGCTCCTCGCCCTCTCTGCATTCAATGGCCAGCATCTGCAGCAAGTTCTTATCTAAGTCGAGCTCCCTCCGCGCCAAGTCAGAGCGCTGGCTTGCTGTCGCATTGGTCGACGAGAGAAGGTCGCGGAAGAGCGACAAAAGTACGTTTCCACGTACGAATGATTCCTCGAAACGGGCACCCTCGGCTGTCGTGTCTTCGGATTCGCTGGAATCCTTCGGGGGAGCACTGGCAACTGGGATCTGGAAGTCGAATTCACTGAGCAACGGCCGCGGGAAGTAAGGGTTCTTGTCGCCACCCTTGAGAATGATACAATGGAACTTGTCTTGTGCGACAGCCACTGGCCAGTATGTCTCTTCTTTCCGCCCTCCCGCGAGACGGGCCATTTGCTTCGTGTCCAAGAGTGGTACCCATCGGGCTTGGCCGGGTGTGCGCCAGTGTTGCAGAACTAGTAGGACGCCAGTCGAGTCATAGATACAGGGATCCTAAGAAGACGGTTAATTCCGTATTCAATTCTTCTGTTTTGATAGCGCATACCCCATTATCGGAGAAGAAAACACTCTGCAAAGAAGCCCCTTCCGGAAGGGCGACAGTGTCTTCGTTTTGGCAAATCTCGTCGCGTTTGACATTTTCCACCGTGTATCGCAAAGTTGCATGGCCATCAATCCCTATAGGGCCGTTTCCAATACTCATAATGTAGTTACGCCAGGCCGCGCAAGTCACAGCTTGGCTCTTCTGCCGGTACACCTTGAAAGGAGTTCCAAAGAGAGTGTACACTCGAACGTAGTCCTTTGATGTGACAACGACAATGTATGAATCGCTGAGTGCCAGAGCTGATAACGAGCATTAGTAGGATGCTTAGATTGGGTATAGTAATTTGAAGTCTTACCTCGAATTTGTTCTCCCTCGGGCAATTCAGTCCGCCAGTCCGCTCGTGCAGTCCACGTTTCGTGTGGCCGGTAAAAGATAGTGGCCGGACTACCATCCGAAGGGTTATTGGCAAACAGTGTTCCGTTGTCATCTATACTTGGTCAGCCAAACTTTCAACACAAAAAGACAAGACAAGCGGGAAACTTACTTAAACAAGCCTTGTCGTACATATATGGATCAGTGAAGTGGAAGTCTCGATGAGCTTCTCGGTCATAGAATTCCACAGTAACAGTGTGATGTGTCTCCTGGTCCACCGTCCAGACAGCTCCCGTCAAGTTCAGGCCTAGGCTAGTTAGCAAATTCACTTCAAGGAAGTTGGAACAAGAACACACAGAGATATCTCCTACTCCCGGCCCAAGGTGTGCTGCCGGGTTGAAGAGGTGGATGGGCCTTGGGCTTCTCAAACCCAGAGTAAAGGCGCTTGTTACTAGTGCCACCGAGATCATCGAGATGATCGTTTGGCCGCTTGCCATACAAGTTTAGTTCCTCGTCGGCATAGCCAGCCCCATCATCATCCTCGACGAAATCCATCATCTGGTCATCTCCACCAAGGATGTCATCCAGCGAGTCTGGAGTTCCTCTTCTCGCCGCTCGCTGGATGGCCTCCTTGGATCGCTCTGCCAGCGTGGTTCGCCCAACATTGTTGGAGATCTCGCCCAGAGGCCCGGGCAAGATAGGAGCAGCCTGCAGCGGTTTCTGCAGGAGAGACTCATGATCTTTCGGCACAAAGTTATCGTAAATAAAAAGTTCTCCGTCTGAAGTTGTGAATGAAAGTGAGTTCTTAGTCGGATGCCAGGATAGGTTCATGACATTTCCAAAGTCGTATCGCTGCAATATCTTTTGCGTCTTTGCTTCCCATAGCACAATATAACCATCTGCTGCTGCAGATGCCAGAAGGGATCCGTTCGGGGCCCAGCTCAAGGCCGTGATGTCGCCGGTATGACCGCCAGTGAATGTTTTCTCTTTCTTCCACTCCGAGGTTGAGTAGATAGAGATATCTCTGGTCGCCTCCGCAGAAGCAAATGCAGTACCATCCGGATGCCATACTGCTCTCGATGTCGCCTCGGCATCTGGCTCCAGTCGTCGAATCACTCCATCGAGTTTGCGGACTAACTCCGGCTCCTCTTCGTGCATGGAGTATATATAGAGGATTCCATCTGTGCCGGATACTGTCGCATATCGGCCACTGGGATCGAATGTGACATGCTTCGTTCCCTTGGATTGTTCCCGAAGATACTTGACTTGTGTCATGTCGTCGACTTTCACGATCTTGACTGTGAGCTCACTAGTCCACCAATGTTAGCATCCAATCCTGTATCTGGCACAATCCCTCTAACACTCACTCGCTTGCTACCGCAACCCATTCCCCGTCTCTCGTCACTGCAATGTCCCGGACCGGTAAAGCGCATCGTACAAGCAAGTTTTGCATCTTGCCCGATATAATGTCGTACTTCCAGACTGTTCCATCCTCGGCACCCATGATGAAAGACCGATTCTAGCAATCCTGTCAGTTCCTTCGGCGGATCTCGAGTCTTCCGTTCCAACATACCGTAGCACCAATGCCGAAATGCGCGTCAACACCTTCGTCGATGGTCTTGGGCTCTCCATCTTCGCCAACCGTGTAGATACGAATTGCCGAGTTAGAGCCACCAGTAATGATCCGTCGTCCGTCAGGTGTGTAGGCCAGTATCGTTGTGCCAGGCGTGTCTATGTGAAAGTCGCGTTGTCAGTAACTATTGAATTCTCCCCAGGTCATCAGCCTGACTTACGGGCTGGGCGCCCCCGTGGGCGAAGAGGGTCGAAACTCATTGCAAACGAGACCTGACGTAGATAATTCAATCAAGTTGCAACTAGAAAGTCTGGAGCATCGTTCGATCTTAATCTGGTGGATCGCAAATGGCCAGGGATCTACAAGGTCAGACGCGTCCGCGTTACGCGCCTTGATTGATTTAACCCGATTGGGTAATGAGATAGGGCTCAGGGCTCAGGGTAAGGGCCCCCTTTCCTCTAGACATTCCCAGCTTCGATTGATCAAAGGTCCTATTGTTTAATATTGAATTTGTATCAGAAATAGATTTTACGTGCTGGCACCTCCTGCTGTTAAGAAATCAAAGTCTGCTCCCTCTTGTGCTTGATTCACCGATCGCTCATACAACCCGCGGTAGCCTCTCCTCTGCTTTCTTGCTTGTGTCTCTCTTACAAGACTCTGTCTGCGTTTCTCGATTCGAGTCTGTAATACTGCCTCGGAAACTTCCAAATGCAACTTCCTAGTCTCGATATCGCAGATAATCAAGTCGCCGGTCTCCACCACGCCAAATGGTGACTCTGGCAGCGCAGCTTCAGGCGAGATATGTAGGATAATGGTTCCACCCGCGGTCCCTGACATTCGACCATCCGAAAGCCGCAACATATCCTTAACTCCTGCCTCTGCTAGCTTCTTTGGAATCGGTATAAGACCAGCCTCTGGCATACCTGGATTGCCCACTGGGCCGATGTTTTTCAGGACCAGCACACTGTCCTTCGTGACAACAAGGTTCGGATCATCGATCCGCTGAGCAAGGTCAGCTGAATTTTCAAATACTACAGCCGGTCCAGTATGTGAGAGTAAGTGCCGATATTTTGAGGCCGAGGCTTTGAGAACCGCCCCGTCTGGGGCAAGATTGCCACGCAGAACAGCCAACGATGACGCGGGAAACAAAGGATCCGACATTGGCCGAATAATCTGTTGTGCAAAGGAAAGTCGCTTGGATTGGGACGCATCGAGAACCTCACCCAGAGTTTGCCCAGTAATTGTCAGAGCAGAAAGATGGAGCAAAGGCCTAAGCACATGCAACAGCGCCATCATGCCTCCTGCATTGTGAAAATCATTCATATAGTTATCTCCACTCGGCTTGAGGTCAATTAACAGCGGGGTTTTGCGGCCAATCTCCTCAATAGTATCTAAAGTGATGACTCCCTGCAGTTCTGGATGCCTGTTTGCAATAGCGAGCAGGTGAACAACGGCATTTGTCGAACCCCCGATAGCCTGGAGCACTGTGATGGCATTCCAGAACGATTCCTTAGTCAGAATTTCTTGTGGCTTTCTCTTGGACTTTGCAATTAAAACTGCATTTGCACCAGTCTCCTCGGCAATTCGCAGTCGTGCGGATGATACTGCTGGTGCAGTTGCACCCCGAAGCGGCATCATTCCCAACGCAGCAGTCACACAAGCCATTGTACTAGCAGTCCCCATGACACCACATGTCCCCATCTAATTGAGTAGCCATTGTGGTTAGCAAGCTAAATGTCCCCCATATTTGATGAGAACGCATGTGCACATACAGTTGGAGCAAGCTCTTCATTGATGGCCGAGATCTCTTCGACGTCAATTTCACCCGCTCGAAAAGCCGCCCAGTTGTTTCGGCAATCAGTGCAGGCTCCAATACGCTGACCGCGGTGGCTTCCTGGCATCATTGGGCCGGTGATCAGTGGTAGGATTGGCTTGTTGGCAGAGATGCCACCCATCAACTGAGCAGGAACGGTTTTATCACACCCTAGATTCTGTCAGCGACTATTCCCACCTGACAGGAATCAATTTTAAAAGAAAACGCTCAGAACTCACCCCCAATCATTATACAAGCATCCAACGGCTGAGCCCGGATCATCTCCTCCGTGTCCATGCTCATAAGATTCCGCAGGAACATGCTGGTTGGATGCGAGAATGACTCGGCAACACTGATGGTAGGAAATTCGATCGCCAGTCCTCCGTTGAGTTGCACGCCGCGCTTGGCCGCCTCAATAAGCTGGGGCACATTGGCATGGCAGGGATTGAACCCGGAGAAAGTGTTGATGATACCCACGATTGGACGTGATAGCGCATCTTCTGAATATCCGAGTGCCTTGATAAACACTTTTCGAAGAAAGAGGGAGAAATGGGCATCTCCATAGGATGTCAGGCCCTGGCGAAGTCCAGTTGTGGATATGATTGGGGTTGTGAGGTCGTAGTCCCTATTGGGATTCTGTTCGTCCATATTTTATTATTCTTCGATTTTAAACAATCCTTCAAGACTACAGAGAAACCGTAGCCACATTGATTAGGCGACTTATATATTCCCCTTCTCTTAGTGGATGGTGTCATCGGTGCAAGGCCGATCCGGATATTAATCCGAGCCGAGGAAGTATATGGAATGTATGAAGTATATGAAGTATATGAAGTACATGAAGTAAGTATATAGAATATATGGTCATGAAATTAAATTTATTAAGCTCTCTCTCTTTAACAAAATGCCAATGCAATGCTTCAAATCTATACCCTCAATTTCATTTTCACTCGCAGCTCTTTGGTCGGTCGGAAAGCCCCCCAGCTAGTCTTGTGCCCTGGAACTGAGAGGAATTTACTATTTGTGGGCTCAATATCCCACAAGACCACAATCCCAGCAGTGAAAGTCAAGATAGCTCGCTCAGTAAAGCCATTGTTTGTCGATCCATACAATCCATCCGCAAAGGGAGCGAGGATGTTTGAATCAGCTCGTTGTTTTCCCGTTGCAGGATCAGTCACGAGAAACCGTAGGGGATCATACTGCTCCGGGTTTGAGAAGTATCGAGCATCGTGGTAATAGGCACCATGGGGCACAATAATATCCTCGCCCTTTGCAATCTTGTATGTACGGGGCTCCGTCAGACCATAAGCGGCTTCTTCTGCCGACTCGGAAAGTGTCACATCGGACGCCAGGTTGTTGAATGATATTCCTGCTGAATGAAGGCGCACAGTCTCATAGTAACACGCTTTGAATAGCGGGCAAGATGTGAGTACTTTTTCAATATCCAGAGAGAGACGAGGGGGTTCATCAAAGGGGAACCCCGTTTCCTCACGGGTTGGTCTGGAAGCCACCACGTACGGAGCAATCTCTTTGCGGACTTGATCGAGAAGTGAAGGCTCGGCATAGAGATGAGTAATTGTCCAAAAAGTGATCTTAGTCGTGTGTTCAATCAGATCATAATACAGAGACAAGTGCCCTGCAGCACTGGCACCTGGAGATAGTTCCAATTTGCGGAAAGTCCGCATCCTATCTTTGAACAGTTCAGAGACATCATCAAGATCACGCAATTCAATGCCGGGATCAATCCCATCGTCCCACGCAGTAAAAGCTCGGTGAAAGACTGAAAAGATATGGCAAAGCCGGTCACTAGCCGCATGCCCTGCTGAAGCCGCTGGATGCGGGGCCCAACGAGGAGTGCCAAGAAACAATGTCACAAAGCAATCGTCGAGTCTTCCAAGGTCTTCTGAGAGATTAGGGAAATTCTCCACGAACGCCTCACCCATCAGGAAAGTAGAAGTGACGTGACCAATGAAATTGCTCACAAGTGCAAACAAATTGGCTTCGCAAACTGTCTGGTCCCCTTCATCGGGAAGTTCAACTCCACTGATGCCACGCTCCCAGGGATATTGGTCAACAATGCTCCGGCAGAAGCTCACCAGATTCGGCATTTCACGTTGCACCAAGCGGGTAATAGCAGACGAAGCCTCGGCGACAAAAGCTTCTTCGTTGAGAATGGTAGGAGCCTTGTCGCTAACTCCTTGGTGACGATCCATATCCAGATGGCGGATGAGGCCGCGGTCGCCAAAGACGTTATGCAGAGCCTGATCGAGCACCTGGCTGTGTGTTGTAGCAGATTTGACAGATAAAGCAGTCTTCATCATAGATGGAGAAGCCACAACATTGTGCTTCACACCGCGAATGTAAATACCAAATACAGGCTCATTCATGGATTTCCTAGAATCTTATTAGCAGGTGCGTAGAATGGCAATGTAGTGTAATACCAACCGAGTTCTTGTAAAGAAAGTGACATGATTCCATAAGAAGGCAGGGCCATGCCCAATCCAGGGAAACCAATAAGGTGCTAGTCGCACCGTCTGTGGTTTTGAAGGATCTCGCTCACGTCGACTTTGAAGCCCCGAGATAATCCGGGTTGTGATGCATACGAACACCACAATAGCAAAAACCGTTGACCAATTTACACCGAAATATTTCTCACGGATGGCCTGTACAAGACTCAAAGTTTCGTATCTCTCCATTGTGATCGAAATAATGTCCAAAACAAACCCTGTCATGCAAGATAACACGGTTTTACAGCGCCAGCACCCACTCAAGGGCTCGAGGTAGATAATATGGTATGACAGACAATTCGAATTGATTCACTCCAGAGATTTTCAAAATTAAATATATCCTCAGGTGAAGGGTGAAGGGACACGATGGCAAACGGAGGGTGTCTTTTTCTGGCTGACTAAGCTCAAGAGACTGGGGCCCCCGATGAGATGCTCTATTTTTGGTCGGTGATTTTCTTTTGATTTTCAATCTTTTCAAAATAGATTGCGATTTCTTTCTATATCCTGATAGAAGGTCTTCGGATAATACTGTGAATAATCGAATTAAAGTTGATATCGCTTGGTTTACGTTTATACTACCTATTAAACCCGACAACAGATCTATACCCATATGATGTAAATTGGAGGTTATAAAACATGAGTCAAACAAAGAAAGAACTGGATTCAGCCCCATGGTATCATCAGTAATGGAGTGTAGTATTGAGATGAGATTGATACAGTAGCTAAAAGCTTAATTCTCCTTCTGCAAACCCTTTGACAAGGCAGCACTTTCACCCTCATACTTGAGAATCTTCGATTGAGATCCGTGGACTTTGCGCAGAAGCCACTCAATCCGTGAAGTTAGCTCCCAGGGGTGTTTTGGAAGCGAGCCAAGTACCTGCAGTTCCTCCTCATACTTCGTGATGCTTGAATTCTCTTTGCCAATAAGCTGGGAGAGAATTAACAGATCAAGGCGACCCTGCAAGGTCTTGTTCGCAACCAGACGTTGGAAAGCAGCGCGATACACAGGTTTGCCTGCCTTGACGTATCGTGGAAATCCTTTGTCGGTTCCAATGGAGATGAGCTCTGCTTGCTCGAGTGCCCGGAGAGTAGCCTCGCCGTTGTCCTTGAAGATATCGTCGAGGAGGACTTTGTTGTACAACAGGCTTCCATCCTTAGAGTGTGCGATAGACTTGATCAGATGCCACGCCTGTTCACGGGTCCATTGAGGTGCGATCGACTCTGTTCCGAGGATGAAGATTTTCAGGATTTCAGACGCCGACTGTTCAATAATACGGTCCACAGCAGCTATACAATGGTTAGTAGAATCCTCAAGGCAAGAACCAAAGATAAAATGCAAACTTACCTTCAGGGGTCTCTCCGGCCTCAATGCGATGGGCCATGAACTCCAAGTCAGTAATTCGACCACCCAGCACCTTGATACAATAATCCAAGCCACGAAGCGTCTCTTTGCGCCTTGCATTCTGTTCATCGTCACCATCACCTGCCTCTGCATCCAGATGACTCAACACGAAACGACGACCAACTTCGAGCGAGCAGTCACCCAAGGCAATTGTGCGGAATACTTGATTAGGCAGGGCTTTGCTCAGTGGCTTTGCAAAAGAGGAATCAGTCGTCAAGAAGATGACATGGGCGATGTTTGCAGATGTCAGACCAGCCGCCCATTCAGTAAGTTTGTCGAGCACGACACTATCATCCGCATCATAGAGGAAATTGTCAATTACAACGACAGGTCTCACCTCGGGATGAGCCTCCAGGTATTCATCTTCGGACATATTGAAATCTTTGTCCTCCTTTCGTCTACCTTCCAAGGCGACTCGTTTCATAGCGACACCAGTATTCTGCCAGATCTTGCTCAACTGCGCATCTAGCGTCTCGGAGAAGCCAGCCTTGGTGCCAATCATCCCCTGTGCAGCAAGGTCAATGAAGCTGCTGATGCTGTTCATCCAAGAGAAGATCGGTCGGTAGCCGACCTGAGCGGCTGCTCGCGAAATCTTGGATGTATCGCCCCGAGCATCTTGGATTTGCTTGCAGTCAATGATGACCTTGTACTTATGGTCTTTCAGAGCTTGTTCAAAAACCAGTTCTCGTTTCCCTGAGCCCCGAGGACCATGGATAACAATGAATGTCTCCGCGGTCTCCGTTAACCAGGCTCGCAGTTGCGAAATCTCTGCTTGTCGGTCTTCCCAGATAGCCGCTAGACCTCGCGGGTCCGACTTCCGCTTCCCAAATGAGAACATGCTCGCTTTACTGGCTTGTCTGCGGACCCACTGCAGCACTGCATTCTCTTCACTCTGGAACGAAGACTTAATTTTGAGCGTGATGAAGAATGTGCGAATTGGATCGAAGATGATGACCGTGATAGTAGCTATGAGAGCAGCTATCGCAGGGATCACTAGCCTTGGATGATTCAAAATCCAATCCTTGATCATAGACAACTTGATTCTGCGCTCGTAGTTGATCTTGAACCTTGTGCCGGACTTGCCACCCCCTGCTTCTTCAGAGACAATAAATCCGTGCATACAATTTCTTGCCATCACGGCGAACCGAGGGCGCTCGAATCGCAGAATTGCATATCGTGGTTCGACTTTCGAATCTGAGGGCTGTGTTTGGATGTCCAGAAGTTTGCCGTAAGGTCGAAACATTGAGTATAGGGACTCTTGAGTTAACTCAACCGCTGAATTATCTGGGGAAGTTGGCAAGAATTCCACCTTTAAGGTCTGGCTTGGGATTCGATAGAGGTCTTCAATCCACGGCGTTCCGCGAACAAGGTCTGCATCGACTTTCAGGATTGGATTGAACCAGGGCTTAATGGGATTGGTTTTCAAATGCTCCTTGATTGCATTTTGGATAGTTTCGGTGCTAATATCCGACTTGAGCGCATACTTCACGAATGCGCCTCCCTCCTTGTACCTCGTCACGACTTCTTTGATCTCCAGATCTAGATCTCTTGGAAAAGCTCGTTGGACAATACGAGTCGGCTCAGCCGCCGCTAGTTCTGGGTTGTTGACTCGTGTCAAAAATCTCTCGAGAGGCTGAATATGGCTGAGGGGTCCCCGCAGCAGCCATTGTAGTCGGTGCGGAAATATATCTAGAACTAGTTAATGGATAGACATGATAGCTTGCCATAACTTGGCACTCACTATTGACATAGATAATTCCTTCGTTTTTTCCTACCGAAATATGTCCCGACTGGATAGAAGATGTGCATCGTATCATCGAGCGTCCCCAAAGCGGAGCTCTCCACCCCCGGGACGCATTGGCGCTAATATGGGAGCGTGTCGTAGACCAAACGGCCAACGGACCTTTTGATAAGGATGTCGATCTCATCCTGATCATAGACACATACCGAATATAGCAAAAAATAAAGCTTGGAAGAGTGATCAAGTGAGGTAAATCAACTTGCCAAATTAATGACGTCGGTTCGTGACTGGTTATCGGAGTCACATGACATCTTGATTACCGCGAAAAGATAACCTCGCGATTTCAAGGTGTCGCGATAGATCCACCAATTCTTTCCACTCGCAAACCAAAATGGCCTGGCTGTGGGGATCAAGTCCCAAGGATGTCTCCAAGGAAATTCCCAAGGATATTTCCTCCACAATTCCCATGGAACCACCAAAGCAGAATGCACCATCGAAGACCTTGACCCCCGACGAACAAGCCGACTTGGAGTTCAACCAAATCCTGGCCGATCTCAGAGCTGAGGATGCGTCGCTCTCAAAACGAACAGGGCTGACCTCCGATGGCAATCCGTCACCAGAATCCCAAACACCTTCATCACCCATCTCTCCCGAGTCGCTTTACCAAGATACCATGTCCTGCCGCAATGCCTTCGATTACGCCTTCTTCTGTCAGTCCTTCGGAGGCCAATTTGTGAATGTCTATCGATATGGAGAACTACGGTCATGCAGTGATCACTGGGATAATCTCTGGCTGTGCATGAAGACACGAACTTGGCCGGAAGATTTACGCAGGAGAGAAATCCGAGACCACAACCGGAAGAAAGCGATTAAGTACAAGACAGGCCCCAGCAGTGAGGATGTCTGGGATGTGCGTCTAGACCCAGCCAAAAACTCGTTCAAGGGAGATTTTGCCACAATGTGGCAGGAGATGAAGGCTGAAGATGAAGTAGCGAAACAACAGGCGGAACAGGCGGCTTCATGATGTTCCTTGTTTCTCTCTTCTCTTCTTGTTACGATATGTAGATATACACCCTTTTGTTTCATTTACTCATGTATAATATGATACTCTCCATTTCCTCTGCGTATCGGCGTTTGTTCGATGGTCACGGAGGACCCTGCGGATCCGCATACAGCAATAGCGCTTTAAAGGCTGTTTCTTGCTACACTATATGGTTTCATATGATTGGGATTTCTCGGATCTTTCTTGACGTGGGTTTCATAACTATACCCCATGACTTATCAAATTCTACCGAAGGAAGAGAATGATGCCGAAGTAGATTGATTGAGTTGCTCAAGAGATGCTTGAAGAACACCACGCAAATGAACGACCTGAAAATTAGAAAAATTGTTAGCAAACCTCAAAGCCCGTAGACACAGGAGACATGTCTCGGGATATTAAAGAGGAAACCCAAAACATACTTGCCTCATATTCTTTCATATCATCATCATCAAATCATAAAATGTTATACGCCTCCTTCTGCCGTGTGTCTATGAAACCTAAGAAGGCGGGCAAAATATCTATAAAAAAGACATCTTAAAAGACATTCGAAAAGATTAACCAAAAAGACGTTACTCGGCCGCGTTTGCGGCCGAGTATTCTTGTTGGGTATATATACTGGGAAGCTGTGAGTAGCCGCCGTGCATATAAAAGTTCAACTGCGGAGCAAGCTTGTAAGACCTATTGTAAAGAGCAATTCAAAAGGTTAGCATTCAGTTCAATAGAAGGCAGGTAACGAAGGTGATGTTCTTCAAATATCTGGTTGTCCAATCCAAACTTCATTCTTTTATTACTGTTCATCTTCCTCCTCTATAAACTGGAGCCGTGTCTTGATGTGCTTCCTTACTCGATCTTCAATTTCCGCTATCCTAGCATTGACAGAACTCTTACTGTGCGTGCTGCACGTAGAGGAAGTCATACTAGCCGTAGATGAAGGCGTGACCTTTCGCAGAGTCACAGTCTCAATCCCCGGATCGGCATCGAGGTTCAACTTCTTGCTGAGTCTCTTTACCTTAGGGCTAGTGGGATGATCAACGGTGAGCTTGGCCATGGCAGCAGTGATGTCAGCGATATCAGATGGACCAGAGGCACCACCAACTGGAGTAGATCGACCGCTCAGGTCTCCGGGGTGGGAGGTTGGAAGCCAGGCGCGACCTTCGGTACCTGTGGAGTGCCTGTGCATCTTTGTTCGGAGGCTAGCCTCAACACTACTACCGCGCCTTGATATTCGCCCATCATTATAGTGGCGGATGGAACGTCGCTCACCGTCGAGCTCGCGGTCAGTGATGAAGCCGTTTGGGTTGAGATCGCTGGCAGCCTCGGTCGTCTTATTGGCTTCGTTGCTCATGATTGCAATGGATAGGACATGTGAATCTGTGAAATAAATAAGCTGGATTAGTTAGAACGAATGAATAGAGTGGAGTGGTCCGAAAAAGCAAGGGATATAAGGACAATTATGTAGTTCAGCCATCATCGCTGGCCATGCAAGTTTAACAAGGGGGAAGTTGCCAAAGAAAGATCGACAAAGATATTGTTGACGCTTCAGCTCTTTTTTCTTTCTCTCAAAGACATAGAGAGCCTCAAAGAAAACGAGACATTCAGCTTTACAGACGGATTTGAAACAATCATGGAACATAGTAAGATTTGCAGAAAAGCTATGTACAGCAGAAATAGAGAGACCACCGAATGGCAGAAGCTCTAGAAACCTTGCAGACCTGGAAAAAAAGAAAAAAGAAAACGCTGAAGCAAAAACAACATGATGAAAATAAAGGATAGAAAGCAAAACTCAAGAAAGTGCAATACTGAAGGCTTTTTCATTCGCGCAGAGAATCAACCCCATGGAATCCCGTCTAAGTCACAAGTTTATCCATGAAACTTTTATCGTGAAAATGGCCGTCAAAGTCGTAAACATGTCCCGCATCGCTGCTAGACTAAGCAGCAACCTCAGTGGGCTGGGGGACGGAGTCGATGGCAGGACGACGGACGATACCACCGGTGACTGGAAGCTGGGAGCTGGTTCCGCTGAGGAAAGTATCCACCTCGCGAGCACACTGGCGACCTTCATTGATACCCCTGGGATTATATTAGTAAATTGCTAGTCATAATAATTGGACGAAAACTCACCAGACAATCAAAGACTGTCCACGGCGACAGTCACCTGCCGCATAGACACCGGGAATATTGGTCGAGTAGTGGCCGGGGGGAGTCTTGATGTTCTTACGAGGATCAAGTTCGATATCTTCACCAAAGACACGATCCTCGGGACCCAAGAATCCCATAGAGAGGAGCACAAGGTCAGCGGGGAAGAATTGCTCGCTGCCCTCGACAGTCTTCATGTCCCAGCCGCCGGTAGCGCTCTTGGTCCACTCAACACGGACAGTATTGATGCCCTTGACACAGTTGTTGCCATCGTCAACGAACTCGGTCGACATGACACAGTACTCACGTGGGTCCTTGCCCATGTGGGTCTTGACCTCGGTGTGACCATAGTCGACACGGTAGATGCGGGGCCACTGTGGCCAGGGATTGTCACGGGCACGTTCTGGGGGAGGCTGGGGCAACAACTCGAAGTTGGTCACCGACTTGGCACCATGGCGGACAGAGGTACCGATACAATCGTTACCGGTATCACCACCGCCAATGACGACAACGTGCTTGTCCTTGGCAGAGATGTATTCACCATCCGAGAGACCAGAGTCGAGGAGGGACTTGGTGTTCTTATGCAAGAACTGCATGGCAAAGTGCACGCCATCCAATTCACGACCAGTGACCTTGAGATCACGCGCAACGGTGGCACCAGTGGCAACAATGACAGCATCATTTGTGGCACGGAGAGACTGCAGAGAAACCTCACAGTCAGGGCCAACAGCAGTGCTCGCAACGAACTTGATACCTTCAGCGGCCATGAAGTCAATACGGCGCTGGACAACCTTCTTGTCAAGCTTCATGTTGGGGATACCATACATGAGAAGACCACCCATTCGGTCGGCACGCTCATAAACGGTGACGCTGTGACCAGCGCGGTTAAGCTGATCAGCAGCAGCCAGGCCAGCAGGCCCAGAGCCGATGATAGCAATGGTCTTGCCAGAGCGGGTCTTAGGGGGGCGGGGAACCATCCAGCCCATCTCGAATCCACGGTCAATGATCGCACACTCGATGGACTTGATACCGACGGGGTCTTCGTTGATGCCTAGAACACAGGAGCCTTCGCAAGGTGCAGGACAAACACGACCGGTGAACTCGGGGAAGTTGTTGGTCATAAGAAGACGGTTCAAAGCATCCTGCCATTGGGCCGCAAACACCAATTCGTTCCATTTAGGAATGATGTTGGAAATAGGGCAGCCAGTGTCGGACTGGCAGAATGGAACACCACAGTCCATACAACGGGCAGCCTGGTACTTGAGCTCGTCCTCGCTGAGGCGGTGGGAGATCTCGCCCCAGTCGCGGGTACGGGTTGTTGCGCTGCGATACTTCTCACTGCGGCGGCTGTACTTCATGAAACCTCTTGTTTTGTCCAAGATCAATGCAGATCGCTTTTTCTCAGTCTTCGAGTCGCTAATGCTGTCTTCGATATCCAGCAAGTCAGTCTTCTTAGAGTCATCAACCTTGGCCTTTTCGGCTTTGACCGGGGTGCTAGGAAGCTGAGGAAGAGTGAATTCGGCCTTCTTCGCAGCCTCTGCCTTGGCAGCCTCTTCCTCCATGACGCGCTTGTAGTCAGTTGGCAGGACCTTGACGAAATGGGGGAGAGCACGGGTAAAGTCGAGTAGGATGCGAGCAGCCAACTCAGACCCAGTGTAATGGTGGTGATCTTCAACCAAACCACGAACAAAGGCAATCTCCGATGGGTCTTCAATACTGGAGATCTCAACCATCTCCAAGTTGACCTTGGAATGGAAGTCCTGGTTCTTATCCAGAACGTAGGCAATACCACCAGACATACCAGCAGCGAAGTTGCGGCCAGTGGGTCCGAGGTTGAGTACACGACCGCCAGTCATGTACTCACATCCGTGGTCACCAACACCCTCAACCACGACAGTAGCACCAGAGTTACGGACAGCAAAACGCTCAGCGGCCATACCACGGAAGTAGCAAGTTCCGCGGGTGGCACCGTAAAGACAAGTGTTACCGACGATGACGTTTTCTTCGGCCTTGAAAGCGGCTCCGCGCGGGGGGTAGACGATGAGACGGCCACCAGAGAGACCCTTGCCGACATAGTCGTTGGCATCACCTTCAAGCTCAAGGGTAACACCAGGGGCGAGGAAAGCACCAAAGGACTGACCAGCAGAGCCCTTGATGTTCGCGTGGATGGTGTCCTGAGGAAGACCAGCTTCACCGTAGCGTCTGCTGATCTGATAGGAGAGAGTAGCACCCAGAGCACGGTCGGTGTTAACGACATCACACTCAATTCGGCAGGGTAGACCCTTCTCAAGAGCGAGCTCCGATTCAGCAATCAACTTGTTGTCCAAGCGGGTGTGAAGGCGATGATCCTGCTTGCGGACATTGTAGGTAGCGACTCCAGGGCGAAGTGAGTGCGCGGGGGTCAGGATGAGTGACAAGTCAATTCGTTCCTGCTTGACATTACGAATATCGTCCCGGACCTTAAGCAGCTCGGCACGACCGACCATCTCATTGACCGAACGAACACCCAGTCTGGCCATAATAGCACGCATCTCGTTGGCGACATAGTAGAAGAAGTTAATAACGTGCTCCGGAGTACCCTTGAATTTCTGTCTCAGTTCGGGATCCTGAGTCGCAATACCAACAGGGCAGGTATTCAGGTGACATTTCTAGGGGAAACATATCTGTTAATAGGCTGCTCGTTAAAAAAAAAAAAAGAGACTAAATGTACTCACCCTCATCATAATGCATCCTAATGCGATCAAAGGAGTTGTGGCAAACCCATATTCTTCCGCTCCAAGCAGACAGGCGATGGCAAGATCACGGCCGGTACGAATTTGGCCATCAGTCTGGACCACAACACGACCACGAAGATCGTTCAAAACCAGAGTTTGATGAGTCTCCGCAAGACCCAATTCCCAAGGAAGACCGGCATACTTGATACCGGTCCAGCGCGAGGCACCGGTGCCACCATCATGACCAGAGATCAAGATGTGATCAGCCTTGGCCTTGGCCACACCAGAGGCGACAATACCAACACCAACCTCAGATACGAGTTTGACAGAGACACGAGCTCGGGGGTTAGAGCACTTGAGATCGTAGATAAGCTGCTTCAGATCTTCAATGGAGTAGATGTCGTGGTGCGGGGGCGGGGAGATAAGACCGACTCCCGGTGTGGAGAACCGAGTGCGAGCAATGGGGCCGACGACCTTGTGACCGGGTAATTCACCACCCTCACCGGGCTTGGCACCCTGGGCCATCTTGATTTGCAGTTCATCAGCATCGGCTAGGTAGTTGGATGTCACACCAAAACGACCAGAAGCAATCTGCTTGATAGCGGACCGCATCGTGTCGCCGTTCTCCATTCTCTTGCTGCGCTCGGCATCTTCACCACCCTCGCCTGTGTTGGACTTGCCGCCTAAGCGGTTCATGGCAATGGCAATTGTGGAGTGGGATTCCATGGAGATGGATCCGTAGGACATGGCACCGGTCACGAAACGGCGGACAATTTCGGTCCAAGGCTCGACCTGGTCAATGGGAATTGGGGTACGCTGGTCGAAATCGAAGTCCAGCATTCCACGCAAAGTACAGTTCTTAATCTGCTCATGTGCGGACTTGGCATAAGCCTCGTAGGACTTGTCGTTCTTGGTGCGAACAGCATCCTGCACGTTGGCAATGCTGGTGGGATCGTTGATATGGGCCTCTCCTCCATCACGCCAGTGGTACTCGCCGGATTCCGGCAGACCGGGAACTTCAACAATTGGACGCGAAGGGTAACCACGCTCGTGGAAGGCGAAAGCGTCCTGAGCAATCAGATCGAATGTGATACCACGGATGCGACTGGCAGTGCCAGAGAAGCAGCGATCGATAACGCTGTCGTCAATACCAAGGGCTTCGAAAATCTGGGCACCCTTGTAGGACTGGAGAGTAGAGATACCCATCTTACTCATGACCTTAAGGATACCACCATCACAGGAAGACTGGTAGTTTTGAACAACCTTCTCATCGGGGATGTCCTTGCGAATCAACTTCTCCCGGTTCATCTTGAGAATACATTCTAGAGCCAGGTAGGGGTTGATGGCATCGGCACCATATCCGAGCAAGACACAGTGGTGGTGGACCTCGCGAGCCTCAGCAGTTTCAACTGCCAGGGCGGCAAGCGATCTCCACTTGTTTCGGACGAGATGGTGGTGGACCAGACCGGTAGCCAACAAGGTAGAAACTGGAACACGGTCGGCGGATGTAGCACGGTCGGAGAGAATAATGACCTTGTCGCCATTCTGGATAGCTTCAGTGGCACTATCGCAGATGGAATCAAGCGCTTCAATATAACCAGCAGTGCCCTTGCTCTTCTCGAATGTGATATCGATGGTCCGCACAGTCCAATCCTTGTGGACTAGGTTGACATTCTTCAAAGCATTGAACTCGGGGATGCTAAGGATGGGAGAGGGAAGACGCAGGCGGTGACATTGCGAAGGGTCCATTTCCAGCAGGTTTCCCTGAGGACCGACGTAACATTCGAGGGACATAACCACAGCCTCTCTGATAGGGTCAATGGGAGGGTTGGTGACCTGAGCGAAGAGCTGGCGGAAGTACTCGTAGAGTAGGCGAGGCTGCTGGGCAATACAGGCGAGAGGTGCATCGTTGCCCATAGAACCCAAAGCTTCCTTGGAGTCTGCGGCCATAGGGCCAAGAATTAAGCTGACTTGTTCAAAAGAGTACCCGAATACTCGGAGACGGGGGTCGTTCTGAATGGTGTTGTTATCCAAGGCAAAAGAAAGATCAACGTTGGAGTCAAGTAGGGTCTGGTTAATAGCAGGGAGCTTCAGAAGCCCCTTGTCCAGCCAGCCGGCAAAGTCCTGGCGGCGGGCCACAGTCTGCTTGAGCTCAGCGTCATCAATGATCCGCCCAGCCACGGTATCAACCAGCAGCATCTTTCCGGGCTGCAAGCGGCCCTTTTGAACGACTCTCTCGGGGTCAATATCAATAGCGCCGACCTCGGAAGCACAAACAATGCGGTCATCGTCCATTACGTAGAAACGGCAGGGACGGAGACCGTTACGGTCAAGATTAGCACCGCAGTAGCGTCCATCAGAGAAAGTGAAGAGAGCTGGGCCATCCCAAGGTTCCATCTGACAGGCAGCCCACTCGTAGAAAGCAGACTTGGCTGGATCCATAGCTGGGTTGTCCTGCCAGGCCTCGGGGATCATAATCATCACTGCCTCCGGGAGAGACAGAACGCCGTTGATCATGAGTAGTTCAAGCACGTTATCGAACGCGGCCGAGTCGGAACCACCATCCTCAACAATGGGGTAAAGCTTATCAAGCTCCTCACCAAAGACCTCTGATTGCAGGACACCTTCTCGTGCGCGCATCCAGTTTTTATTTCCTCGCAAGGTGTTGATTTCACCGTTATGGGCAGCCCATCGGAGGGGTTGGGCACGATCCCAGGATGGGAATGTGTTTGTAGAGAACCGAGAGTGCACTAGGGCAAAGTGGCCCTCGTAGTCTACGTTCACTAAATCATGGTAGTACGTGTACACTTGAACGGGAGAGAGTTGACCCTTGTAGACGATGTTCCGGTTGCTGAGAGAGCAGAGGTAGAACCAGTTTCCAAGGCCGATAACATGAGTGGCACGCTTTCGTAGAACGAACAGCTGAAGCTCAAAGGTTCTCTCGTCAAACTTTTCAGTGTCAGTGATCTCCGGCTTGTTGCCTTCACCATATGCTGATTTCAAGACCACAAATGGCTGCATAATAATGGGCTCTCGAGATAGGGCAGCAGGTCCAAGAATAGTTGAATCCCGGGGCACTTCACGCCATCCAAGAACGCGCAAGCCAAGTGTCGTGGCCAATTCCTCAAACCCCGCTATGGACTGCTTGAGTGCCTCCTCGTCAGGCTTAAAGAACAAGTTGCCGACAGCATATTGTCCCAACGGGGGGAGATCCACTCCCACCTCACGGGCGAAGTTCTTAATGAAGAACTTGTGTGGAATACTGGTCATCACACCAGCACCGTCACCGTCCCGTGCATCAGAGCCAACGGCTCCTCTGTGGGTCATGTTGCACAGCAGATTGCGAGCTGTTCAATTGCTATCAGTTTCACTTGTTCTAACATTAAAACTTTCAAAGAGCAGAAAACTGGCACTCACCATCGCTAACAATCTTGTGGCTTGGCTTTCCCTTGATGTGGCTGATTTGTCCGTCAGAATTGAGGCGGTCCTTAGGTCTCCAATTGGCCAGTCTTTGGGGGAGCATTTTTCACTCACGCTGCAAAGCCTACACCACAGGCATCCTTTTCATATTCAGGGTCGTACAGACCTTGCCGCTCTGGTAGAGCATTGGCCCAGCCATAACCCTTTTTGGGTTGGTACTGAGAATATTCATGAGGGGCCTGTTCTTCACTTATATCTTTGCCATAGAGCTCCTCCAAGTTAAGACCCATTCTTCCACCGGGAGCCGACAGAGAATGGAATGGTAACTGAAGGGGGATTGTTTCTAGGAAGGGCCCCGCCGATTTGGGGGTTGACAGTGTCGTCACAGGGTGTTGCAGGCGCGGGCGAGGGAGGAACAATGGTGTCAATGATTACCCAGCTTCTGCGAAAGAGTTGGAAGATAGAAGAAGGGGGAAAGGTAAAAGGAGCAGGGAATAAAAAGGAGGGGGAAGAGAGGAAGAAAAAAAAAAAAGAGAGGGAGAGAGAGGGAGAGATGGGCGATTACGGCGGGGACAGCAGGTCCGGGGATTGCAAGCCCCGATGTACCCAAAGAGGGCAAAATTACGATGGTGGGGAGTTTACCGTGGCAAATTGTTAGGTGAAAGCAGCCAAGAGAAACGGTAAGGGAATGTCAAGTGAAAGAAATATGAGAACAGTGAAACATTTTACATGCTATAACATGCTACAACATACCATTGAGGAGATCTACTGTGAACATCCGACATGTTAACATAAGTTGGCATAAGTTCATCCCAAGGTACTTCGTAGAGACATAGACGTACCTAGGTAGAGACGGAAACGGCATTGATGATAATCATTATGATTACGGAGTGCAAATCATCCCAAGATAAGCATCACTCAACCAATCAGAGTCAAGCTTTTACAACCCAGGGTTAGCTCTTTACTACGTCAACTAACTTTGCCTACTATATTAGTATATTATAGTATAACCTATATATGAATACTATATATTACTATATACTATATACTCAGTATATACTATGTATTATATTCCATAATTTAATATACTATTTCGAATTTATCTCTACACTATCCCTCCCTTTCCTCCTCCTTTCTCGATTCTCTCCAAAGCTCAAAAACAAGGTCCAGTGGGCCGGGCGGCCCCATAGGTCCATAAGGCCCATCGACCCATAAAAATAATAGCTGTTCATTGGACATATACATACAGAGTATAAAGTACGGAGTACGTGAGTACTCCGTACCATGTTCTCGCTCGTATTAGAAATAAGACCTCGTATGTTGGAGAGTGGGAGACCCAGATGAATGGACCATACCCCCCCCCAGTGGGGTCAAGATGTAGTGCTTAATCCATTTGGTTTCGAGCCGCCGATTTTGCATTTAGTCTGCATACCTCGCTGCAGGAGGGGGAACCTGAAAAGGTACTTTTAAATAAAAGCAAAAGTACTAATTTCAAAGAAAGACATTTCTATGTTCAAGTTTGAACAGAAAAGATACAGAGAAGGAAAAAAAAAAAAAAAAAGGATAGATTAATTGGACATATTAACAAACATACATAACGGACATAGATCCATGGGTGAGGCATACAACATAAATACCTGTAACGGTACTTCTCCATACGGACATTCCGACAACGGCCAAGTCCCCTCATCCCGGGTTTTTCCTCTCTATCACCTTCTTCGCTTATAGATGCATAGCCCGATTTCGGGCCCTGAACCGTTTGCGGACCATTTCCCCCTTCTTTTGAGGTCGAATTGCTTATCGCGGCTATGTCCCAAATTATACCCGTTTGTTCGGGCAGTGCCTCTCCCGACAAGGATTCAGCTTATTGATCGGACATGGTTCCCCATGTTTTATATTTTCAAAATACGGAGTATGCTTTACCCCATTGTATAAGTCCGGAGGAAAGTGATCCGTCTAGACATGTGAAGATTGAGAGATAAGGTAGAAGATGATAATAAGAATACATAACTGTGATTTCTAACCTTGGATCTTTTCTCCTTTTTCGCCTAGTTGTCTAGTGTAGCTACCCCATTACAATATACACACATTACAATATAATCGGGTGAAATAGGAGTATCCTCTCATTCGTTTCCTTTATGTACAACATATGTTCACATCCATCAAGAGACTACGAGTACTCCGTACTCCGTACAACAATATATTATGACCGATTGACCCCGGAACCAGAGTGTGGGTACATAGTATCACATGATCCCCGCCTTTGCCAAACCAAGTCCAATCAAAGTCCAGATGAAAGTAAGAAGACTTACAAAAACGTCATGATTTTGGGAAAAAGGCTACTACAACAAACACATGGAGTACCCACCTAGGTACAAAGTACAAAGTACACCTACAGTATCCACCCGACTTTTCCCGGTCCTCTTGTCCATGTTAGGTTCACCGGGCATCGGGAAATTCCGGAACCCAGCAATATTATACTAGAGTCTCATTAACTATGTACGGAGTACTCCGTCCTCCGTCCTCTGTAGTTGTGTTGTATTCGCATAACTATCTTGCCATTTTAACAAATGCTAAATCACTTTTTGGATCATCCTGACAACTCACTTCTCACAGTGTACAACGTTAGAACATCAAAATTTATCTAGGGCGCAAATTGAAATACCAGTGAACCACCATCTCACCTCCTCCTGTCCTGTATCCAGGTCTTGGGAGGTCTTGGATTTCGACGCAGGTGGGTCTTAGCTACTTAATAATATGTAGGCAGTCATTTGGCTGAGTCCTCACATCTCCACAACATATGTAGCTGGTCCTAGATTTATGCATCGTAGTACGGAGTACATATGCAGTGCCTGTGGCCAAGAGCCTGGATTAGTGAAAGACCAGCACCATCATTGACTGGGGTTTGCCCTCAGAATAAACAAAAGCATTGCTACTTGCCCTAAGGATTGAAGCTATACTTGTTTCTTAGGACAAATTTCAAGCTAGTCCTTTACATCCAAATAGAGTGCTGTTTTAAAGTTATCAATATTTTCAATGTTGAATAGGAGATACTATGTGGTAGAGGATTCTTATATATATATATATATATATATATATGATAGCTCTGAATGTAGTAACTCTGCATGTAGTAAATTGAAGGATCATACAGAGAATACCTAGTAGGTATGTATACAACACACGGAGTAGGGTGATTCCAGGGTTCCCCGCATAGATGAATTGATTGGCTGTGGAGCTCTGGCCTTTTCTGCGCGCTTTCCCCGTTGGACCTTTGATGATATCGTGCACCTACAACATATATTGACATCTCCAATTGCTTCCCTATATCTTCTTTCCCCCAATAATTAAACCTCCCACGCGTCGTGAAGTCATAGCACCGGTGACCACTCACACTCACCATAAATCAAACCACAACTTCGGAGTACACCTACAAAGCGCCGAATCTGCAACAGGCCATCTCCACAAAGCTCCATAAGCAGAAAGATCAGGATAGGCCTTGGAGGCACTAGAGTATTCCCAAATCTGGCATTGAAACCACAATAACAGCAATGCTCACCCTTTCATCTATCACCCCGCGCGACGTAAGTCCCAGGCTCTAGTGATTCAACCTTTTCAAACAACACCAGAGGAAACTAACAACTCAACAGTCCCACGAACTTTGGTTCGGATCTTCCCAACCATATCGCTCCGCCTCTGATCAACAAACTGGTGACAATTCCGCTGCAAACCACCTCGCCCGACGCAATGCCAGCGGCACTCCCAGCAATCATCGCTCATTATTGCCATCCCGTTCTTCGGCCAACACAATCGCCTCATTAGCAGCGGAAGAACGCTCGCTGCGCGCTCGGAAATTGAACATCGCAACGTTTGGATACTCGTGGATCAGGCCAGCGGGATGTGCGAAGACAATGCTGGGGATGAAAGAGGAGGAAGCGGAGCGTGAAGAGGCCCTGCAGGCTGCTGCGGCGGAGATGGAAGCTGCAGAGGGGGCAGGAATCATGGATGATGATATGGGGATGCAGGGAGGGGAAGTGGAAGAGGATGAAGGCATGGAACGCGATTTGGATGACGATATTCCCAACGCGGAGGAGGAGGAGGAGGAGGAGGAGGCCTCAGGTCTTATCGAAGAGGGTGAAGAGGGACTTGAGGAAGATGACATTGGCGACGAAGGAGAATACATGGAGCGCGACTTGGATGATGACATCCCTGAAGGCTTCCCTGATGATGATTATGAGGGCTCAGGCCTGTATGATGACGATGACGACGATGATGACGAGGATGATTTCAATAACCAGCCTGATCTGGACGCGGATATACCTGCCGACGACGGTGAGAGTGTGAGTGAAGGCATGACACGCGACCTCGACGATGATATCCCCGATGCTGCAGAGCAAGGCTCAGAGCAAGAAGGAGAATGGCAGCACACAGACAGCGAAGAAGAGCTGAGTGATGAGGAAGAGGAAAACGAACCCAGTATCATTCAAACCAGGTTTGCCGAGAACTTCCGCACCAGCACGCCAAACAGCCGTGGCGGCTTGCCTCCACCTCCGACTCTGCGTCGTGAGCCCGAGACCGAAGCCCAGCGCCGTTTCCTCAACCGCTGGAGCGGTGGTGGCGATGCGTTTGACTCTAGCAGCATGCTTTACAGCGATGAAGACCTGCGTGCATCCATAACCAGTCAGGGCAGTCGACGAAGTGGGTTTGCGAGAAGGTTCCCGCGGCACATAGGTGGGCCCAGGGATAGTCTGAACTAGAGAAGCTACCCAGAATGATGCTATACTTGTTCAATTTCCTCCATGTTGTACGGCGTTTGGTGTTGGTATGAAAATATAGCTCCCAGGGGGTTTACCTCGGAGTTTTGATGGCGGATTGTGATACCTCCTTATGAGATGAGATATTCTATGAGCAAATTCAATTGAAGATGACTGCAAATGCATTTTGAAGTTAACACCCACAGTACCAGAAGGTATCCTGTAAATGACTTGTGTGTTATATGCATTATGTACGTTTTACTTAAAACATTTTCCAGCCAGAAATAACATAACCATCATCGGATCACATTGGACAACTTTCCTGAATTATCCCCGGAGATGAATCCAGGCTGATCCCCAACGTGCCGACCCGGAAAGCGGTATGTAGCCGATATTGGTGCCAATGGCAGGGGTTTGCATATACATAGCTCAAAGAATCCATAGTCCCAGAACACCTCATAGCGCCAAAGCCAAGATTCCCATGCTGAAGATACTGATAAGTCATGTGCGTGACTCGATCCATATGAGATCAAGTAAAAGAGCAAGTCGCTGGGTTTTGCGTGAAGACGAGAAATTAAAGATGATAAAGATGAGAAAGGCGGGCGTGGTCGACATGGTATAAAGCGAGTGCATGTCTTAGAGAGACAGCAAGGGTATATGTTCAGAATATCCACACATAGAAGAACAGGAGGAAGACGGCGAAAAAGAAGCCGAGCCAGACTCGCCAGCCGATGCCGGTACTCTCGGCCATGCGAAGCATGCGTGTCATGTTCCCGCGGAGTCGGACCCGAGTGTTATCAAATGAATCGTTGAGATCAGTTATGTGTGCGGTATCTCGGATTTCATCGCCAATCGCAATTGTGATCTAGATGGGTTTCCTGTCAGCGGGTTGTCATTTCAAAGGACTACCTGCTTTCGTTAGGTCTGGGTGCGAGGCTTCTTACATCTTTCAACATTTTGACCTTGGCACTGATACCCTCCACTTCAGCGTCATTTTGTGACTCGAGAGATGAGAGGACCGCATCGGAGTAATGTCCCCTATAGCAAAGCCTTGGTTAGCAACTATACATACATCGTCGGAAGAATGACAGGCGATCCCAAAAGATTATGAACCACTCAACGCACTTTTTGTCGGGCGATGCACTCTGGTATCCCGCTCCAGCTGCACCGTTACTCGCATAACCATTAGGTGCTGGACTGGAGTAACCTCCGTACCCGTATCCACCTGGTTGTTGGGCAGGCGATCTGCTAGGTTGGCGGGAGTCGCCACCGTATTGATCGAAGAGAGATGAAGAGCCGCGGGGATCACGTTGACGCGGAAATCTATTGAGGATACCTACTGCATTAGCGGACTGAAGGACGCCCCATAATGAACCGAGAGATTAATGGTGGAACTATACCGTGAAGCCATGACAGGACAGTCGTGGAATGTAGCTAGAATTCGCGATGGAGGAAGAGGAGGAACATAAAAATGCAGATCGATAAGTCATTCAACGGCAATCGAGCATTTCCTAAGGGTTAAAGTTCAAGTCGATCACTGCTCAGTCCTCGATGCTTGCGGAGATAAAAACACCAAGGTGGCCATAGCGTTGTCATTCGCCGAACAGCACGTGATAGCCCAAGTACTGGAGATCGACACGCGGAAATCGGTTTCTTGTCAATTTAGTCATTTAGCATTGACCATGATAGAACGAAATGCGCAAAGCATTGCTCGCTCCAAGTTATAGCCCTAGAAAATACTTATTTGGTCTACAAATTACATCATCGTAGGCTGAACATCGGCCAACCCATATAGTCAATGGATTGTATATTAACAGGATTGGAAAAAGAAATACGAAGAGATATTCATTGATTCATTGTCATCACAGAATTGCGAGACATACTTATGGACACACGCGAAAAAAAAAACCATCGTGGACCGATCCGTGGCGCCTATCGTTCAAAGCAATTCCATGCCACCCGGAAGTTTTGTATTCATCGAGCTTAGTCGCGCATCTCATCATCATCATTGGTCTGGTTATCCTCGCGGCCCTCGTATTCCTCATCGTCATCCTCGTCGTCCTCCATCTCATCGGTGGAGATCTTGGAGTAGTCAATAACCTTGCCGCGTGTGCGCCGGCCACCCTGGATGATGTTGCTCTGGTCGATGGGGTCATTGAGGTTGTCTTGTGTGTCATCCTCTTCGTCTAGGAACGGAAAGAAGTCAGTATGGAGGCAATTGATGGTCGTTCTGGCGCATGGTGGTCATTCAACATGGTTGCTTGGGTGATGGTGGGGGTACACACCATTGTCGGCCTAGTAACACGCAAGAAAGTCAGCATAAGAGAAGTAGGTGGACATGGAAGTTGTAGACTCACGATCTCATTCTCACTCTCCGACTCGCTGTCCTCGTCCATGCTCATATCTTGCGTGGGGTCAGCCTTGCCCTTGCCCTTGGCGAAGGCTTCCTCGTTGGAGTTGGAAATAGTCGCCTGGTCAGCCATAATGAGGGTTATTTAGAGTGGATGGAGAATTGTAGGAAGGATGGTTGGTGGAAAGGGGGCAAGGGAATTTAAAAGACGGTCTGCAAAGTAAGGTCTTCCCCCCTCGAACCAAAACAACATGTAAGGGCGACCTGTCTGATTGGCTGTCGCGGGTGATCAAGCCCCCGTGACAAATCTTGCCCTGAGGCATCAAATACAAGTGCCAACTGAAAAGGAACTGGAAGTGTGAATTGAAAAGAGGAAAGTAAAGCAAACTACTCCGTATTGGAAATTTCTATCTACACAGCAAGATAATCCTATCTGACTTGCTTATATGGGCAAGTGTCAGCCTCAGGCCATCAACAATATTACAATTTACTACAACATAAGGCGTTTCTTTTTGTCTGCACTTGTGAAATAAAAAAAAAAGACAACTTTTATATTAGAACTCATAATATCAGCTAATTTTTGACCAATTCATGAAAGCAAGTCAGCTGTCGAGAGCAAAACATCTTTCCACAGACGTTGCATTATTGCCCCACCATTTTGGCATCGAAATTTGCTTGCCTGCTCCGAAAAAGAAGAAGACAAGCAACATGTTGAGGTTAAACCCAGCATCAAACGCAGCAGCAAGCAGGTAATTATACCGCTTCCAAACCTCGAAATGACGACGATAAGCCCAATACATTACAACATATCCACCAATAATGGCAGATGTGTAACCAGTACTGATATTACCGTAGAACATTGCCAGTCCTCCAAAAAAGATACTGACGTTCCACAAGTCAATCCGAAGCCTGGGGAAGAACCGGTGGAAGCAGAAGAGAATAGGAGGAAGCACTGCCCCTATAAGGAATGACCAGGGAAGCACGGCCATTTCTGTCTGAGCAAAAAGCCTCTTTGGACCAAGTACAGCGTACTGAACTCCCATTGTGTTAGAAGTCCGCAGGGACTGCCCTGTCCATTGATTCAGTGGGTCCGTTTTCTTCCCAGTCAGATAATCTCCTTTGGTGTCCATGATCCAACGCATGACGGCATAGTTGATTGGAACACCCATACAAGTGCCGAAAATTTGAGAGAAGAAAACCGCGCGGGGTGGAATGTGCATGTAGTGACCAATCTTTTGGTCCTGGAGCATATACTGTGCCCGATACCAGGCGTCGCCCGCGATAGACCCGTAGACGGAAGGACCGCAGGGGTGTTGGTGGGCCTCGCCGGCTTTTGTGTGGACCATGTAACCGTACATCAGTTCGTTGAAAGAGCCAGTCTCAAGCTGGTAATTGGAGATGGCGTAAAGCCAAGCAAACGGGATCACCAGGACGGCAGCACTCGCAAGTGCTACAAACAAGGTCCAGATTGGGATGAAGAGATGTCCGAGTGCGAGGAATATAATCAGAATGACAAAGGCCACCGAGAATAGAGTTGCATACCACCACCATGGAATCTCTTTATACTGTCTCTGGATCACGTTGAGGCGATCGTGATACTGATGATGAATGCTTTCGTTTTTCGGGGATTTCTCTGCTGTGCGAGATGACCAGATTCTTTGGATATTCCCGGAAATCTGTGCGTATCCAAAGGTCAAGATCCAAGTGACCGCTGCTGGCAGCTTGGCATAGTCGAAAAATGTCGCCCACACATTTTGCAAGCCCATATACATCGGTCCATACTCCTCATAAGCGGTCACGTTCAGGTGATAGTCTGGGGTGAGCACCTTGAGGGTTGGGTAGGTTGTACCATTGCCTAGGAGCAGGCTGTTGGACATGAGTCCGTGCTTGAAGGAACCTAGATTCCCCCACTTTGCTGCAGGAAGTAGGACCCAACAATTGAAAGCAAATGCCAGGAACAAGATGACCTGCGTCCAGTATGGGGTCGTCATGATTGAGGATCCATTCCAGTTCACATTCGACCAATCTAACGAGAGATTGAGGAAGCCCATGCCACCAATACCTGAGCCAATGAAGTTGGCCACCGGATTTCGAGGTGCCACCCAGCAGAGGAAGGCTAGGGATGAGGTGAACGGGAAAACATACTCTGGGAGGAACTGCCACATGGTCATCCCTACAAGCGCGAAGAAAAACACCTTCATCTGGCGTCGAGCGACAGCCGATGAGTTGTCTGTCTTGCGGAAAGTTTCGAACAATGTTGTTTGCATCAAAGCTTGGGGCCAGATGTATTCTGGGTCAGGCAAAAGGATTTGTCGAGCAAGCGCAGCAAAGGAATAGCCAATCCACACGATTGAAAGCATGAAGAAGATCGCAACCGCCGGATTGATTCGTGTACCGTACCAAAGCTCTGCGAGGACAATGGGAGCAAATCCCAGGTTGTATGTCGCTCCAGAAGCTGCAGTCAGTGTGACCAAGACATGCTCCTTGATGCTCCATGGGGCCGGGTTCAGGCTAAAAGAAAAGCGAGTACCAGGTAGCCCAATCTTCCAGTCGGGAAGAACTCTGGCCATGAAGTGACCGGCATAGTGACAAGCGATTTGAACAAAGAAGATGGAATATGGTGCCTTGGTTGTGCGGAAGTGGCTCATCTGCGACAGGAAGGCTCCCGGGATAACGAAGATGATCGAGAGCACAAAGTAACGGAAGGTGATTGTCGGTAAATTGGGGTCATCGGTCAGGTTGATCAAATGTCTCACTGACAAGGGCAATGCAGCAATCTCGGGGTTGTCATGTGTCTCTTGTTCAATAGCGGCTGTTTCTCCCTTCAAATGGAGGTTCTCCTCATCCACCCCGGTCTCTACCACCTTTGGGTTTTTGGAAAAGACCTCGGAACCTTCTGAACCCATCGTATCATCCTCTTTTTTGACCTCGGTGGGTTGGTCCTTGGGCCCCTTACGCTTCAGTGCAGCGAACATGAGGAAGAGGAATCCAAAGAGGAATCCAGATGAAAGGGTCCAAGACAAAAATAAGTTGTAAGTTGTAAATTTTTAAGGTAAGGTCAAAACTCGTACAGCATATAGAAATGTCTCATGGCGTGCGACTGGAGTAAATGTTCGCCATTGTGCATAAGAAAAAGGAAGTCCGATTGGACGAGTCATAGCATCTACAAGGTTAAAGACAAGTGCTTAGCGTGGATGGCGCAAGCCCTTCTCGACCCAAAATTTCTTCTTCAAGGCTTAAAAAGAATAAGAATTTCAGAAAAAAATGATAGTTTCTCCGGGGTGGCTCCGATTTGTGGAGATTTTGGAGACACATGGATATAGTTATACTCCGGAGTATGGGAGACAACTCTGTACAACGTAGGATCACTTGGCAGGGGAATTATAGAGTTGTTCCAAGGTTCTTGATAGGTGTTGATTCGTACCTGACCTCATATAGATATTTTGTAGATAATTCTAGGGTTTAAAGGGAATAATATGATATGTTGTATTATACTCAAAGAGATAGTTAATGATAGATGAGAATGAGAAGGATGAGACTAGATGAGACCAGATGAGACCAGATGAGACCATGAATTCACACAGAAAGTGCGAGAATTAATTTCTGCCTCAGGTTACAAAATTCATAAATGTTAATCCGGGCCCGGGGCTTAGGGTTACATAATCTAGGGACGGAAAAGCCCTGGGAGAAAATGGGTTTGATGGGGTCATGAATTCACAATGACGCATACATAATTGACCATACCATTACCAAAAAAAAAAAAAAAACTAGGATGTATGGAACAATACCTTCCCCAAAATAGATCAACAACGTTGGAAGATATGTATCCCATGGCGACGTGTATGAAGATGGTATTAACCCGGTATGAATACCATCCTCCATGGGTTTGACACCGCCTTAAGAGTCATCCCACTATTACATCATACAGCCCCGCCATTAAAAAAAAGATGAGAACGTCAAAGAAAAACATGAATCAAAGGCCAAAAAATAGGAATTGACATCGTTGACAATAAAGTTAGAGAGAATCAAGTAATTTGTACACTTCAAGACTCCACTGGGCTCATCTGGAACCTACTAGAGTCTTAATGAAGGACGTAATGAGGTGGTTGCCGGTCCATCGAAGCTCGTGGAATCTCATGGATCCCCATGGAAGCCTCCCTCTAGAAGCTTCTGGAGTAATACACCGCTCACTATATAGGAGCTTTTTCTCAGTGTCCCTTTCCTTTTCTTCTTTCCTTCTCTCACTATCAAATACCCTCTTCCTCTCTGTACACTACCTATCCTCTTGACCCACGAATCTCTTTCTACAACCCTTTTTTTTCCTTTATTCCTCTTTTTTTAACGATTACACACATTCACCATGGCTCCCGCCGTCGGTATTGATCTGGGAACCACCTACTCCTGTGTGGGTGTCTTCCGCGATGACCGCATTGAAATCATTGCCAACGACCAGGGTAACCGCACCACCCCCTCGTTCGTCGGTTTCACCGACACCGAGCGTCTCATCGGTGATGCCGCCAAGAACCAAGTCGCCATGAACCCCCACAACACTGTCTTCGATGCTAAGCGTCTCATTGGTCGCCGCTTCCAGGATGCTGAGGTCCAGGCCGATATGAAGCACTGGCCTTTCAAGATCATCGAGAAGGCTACCAAGCCCGTCATCGAGATTGAGTTCAAGGGTGAGGCCAAGCAGTTCACCCCTGAGGAGATCTCCGCCATGATCCTCGTCAAGATGCGTGAGACCGCCGAGGCTTACCTCGGTGGCACCGTCAACAACGCTGTCATCACTGTCCCTGCCTACTTCAACGACTCTCAGCGTCAGGCTACCAAGGACGCCGGTCTCATTGCCGGTCTCAACGTCCTCCGTATCATTAACGAGCCCACTGCCGCTGCCATTGCCTACGGTCTTGACAAGAAGGTCGAGGGTGAGCGCAACGTCCTGATCTTCGATCTTGGTGGTGGTACTTTCGATGTTTCTCTCCTCACCATCGAGGAGGGTATCTTCGAGGTTAAGGCCACTGCTGGTGACACTCACTTGGGTGGTGAGGACTTCGACAACCGTCTGGTCAACCACTTCGTCAACGAGTTCAAGCGCAAGCACAAGAAGGATCTCACCACCAACGCTCGTGCTCTCCGTCGTCTCCGCACCGCTTGCGAGCGTGCCAAGCGTACCCTCTCTTCCGCTGCTCAGACCTCCATCGAGATTGACTCTCTCTTCGAGGGTGTTGACTTCTACACCTCCATCACCCGTGCCCGTTTCGAAGAGCTCTGCCAGGATCTCTTCCGCGGCACCATGGAGCCCGTTGAGCGTGTCCTCCGTGACGCCAAGATTGACAAGTCCTCCGTTCACGAGATTGTCCTCGTCGGTGGTTCTACCCGTATCCCCAAGATCCAGAAGCTTGTCTCCGACTTCTTCAACAAGGACGCCAACAAGTCCATCAACCCCGATGAGGCCGTTGCCTACGGTGCCGCCGTCCAGGCCGCTATCCTGTCCGGTGACCAGTCTTCCAAGTCCACCAACGAGATCCTGCTTCTCGATGTCGCTCCTCTTTCCCTCGGTATTGAGACCGCCGGTGGTGTCATGACTCCTTTGATCAAGCGCAACACCACCATCCCTACCAAGAAGTCCGAGACCTTCTCCACCTACTCCGACAACCAGCCCGGTGTCCTGATCCAGGTCTTCGAGGGTGAGCGTGCCCGCACCAAGGACAACAACCTCCTCGGAAAGTTCGAGCTCACTGGCATTCCCCCCGCCCCCCGTGGTGTTCCCCAGGTTGAGGTCACCTTCGATGTTGATGCCAACGGTATCATGAACGTCTCCGCTCTCGAGAAGGGTACCGGAAAGTCCAACAAGATCACCATCACCAACGACAAGGGCCGTCTCTCCAAGGAGGAGATCGAGCGCATGCTTTCCGAGGCTGAGAAGTACAAGGAGGAGGATGAGCTTGAGTCTGCTCGCATCCAGGCCAAGAACGGCCTTGAGTCTTACGCTTACTCCCTCAAGAACACTCTCTCCGAGGGCAAGCTCCAGATTTCCGAGGATGACAAGAAGAAGGTCGAGGACAAGATCAACGAGGTCATCGGCTGGCTCGACAGCAACCAGACTGCTGAGAAGGACGAGTACGAGTCCCAGCAGAAGGAGCTTGAGTCTGTTGCCAACCCCATCATCTCTGCTGCCTACGGCGGCCAGGCTCCCCCTGGCGCTGGTGCCCCCGAGGGTGGTGCTCGCTCCGCTGACGAGGTTGAGGAGAAGCCCGAGGAGCTTGACTAAACGTTTCGCTCTGAATGATTCTTTCTTATTTGCCATTTGGCACTCGTTTCCTTTCACGTCTTGTTTTACGAACTTATGGGGTATCAAAGTTTCCTTTTTGCGCATGATTGCATAGATACAAGGTTATCTCGTCTAGGGAAAAAATTCCTAGTGAATCAAAATTCATTTTAATTCAAAAAACACTCTTTCTGTAGATAGTAGAACACAAATGTATTCCTATATTATTCTTACACCCTCCCCCCCTTCCCTTCCCCTTTCTAAGACTTGTATTAGAATATAGCTATACAGGACTCGCATTCATCTCCTTGTCGCGCACGTGTGAAAAGTAATCATTCCATACAATTGGACGACCAGTTCGTATATGTAGATATGTACAAATAGAATACAAGATTCAACAATCAATATTAATTCTCTTTTGCGAGAATTCCCAAACCAGAACTCCAAGCCGACGATGTATCGCAATTCCTGTTTAAACGTCTTGGAAGTCTCCGTTCCACCACCGTTGTAACCGATGCCCGCTCGTTTGTACAATGCTTCCGTATGTGATTTCTGATGCGCGCTCGGGGTGCTGTTCGCGCTGGTCACGGCGGATGCGAGTGAGCGCAGCAGAGACGCCCATGGTAAGGGCGAAGAGAGGATCCGCGATCCTATTCAGACGGCGTTAGAATGATGGGTCTCTTGTCGGAGACAGCTGGACCGTGTGGAAGTATTTGTACCTGGAAATAAGGTAGACAGGCATGATGCTCTGGGGTTGGGGGAAATAAGATGATGGTTTCGGTGATTCGAGATGCTTTGGTCGTACACATCCAAGAGCTCGAGAAGATATGTATCACGTGATTCTGACACTGCTTGGTGATCGGTTCATGGCCCTCCATCTTCCACAGCAACACATCTCCGCCATGCATTTTTCGCTCTCCCCTCTTCTCCTGCTAGGGATTAGTAGTCTGGTATCCGCTAGCTCTTTGACAATCACCATCCCCGTCTCTAGTCCTCTCCCAAACCCGCATGTCCTCCCCGCAACCAGCCATGCCACTCTCACCACCCTCCCCTCTGGCGGGAAAGACCACATCCTTTCCGCATCGCTGACCCGCTCCGCAACATTTGTGTTTCATGATCTCCCATCCTCCGGTCTAGATGCTCAGCCTGAGTCTTACTTGCTTGATATCCGCTCCGCTGGCGAGTACGTCTTCGCCCCCTACCGCGTCGATGTTGCGGCTGATGGATCCATTCTCGGTATCTGGGAGACTTTCCGCGGGAACCCGTGGGATAATCGTGGCGCGGAGAAATATATTGTGGATGTTGCTGGAAAGAAGCAGGTTGATGTGGTTGTCGAGGCGAAGGTTCTTGGACGGAAGGTCTTCTATGAGCAACGTGCTCAATGTGAGCTTGCCCCCTCTTCCTGCTGCAGATACAACCTGCAGTAAATAAATGTCTATATTTTTTGTGCTAATCTCGGATGGAATCACAGTCTCTCCCTTGAGTCTTGTCAAGAACCCAATGGTCTTGCTTGCAGTTGTCGCGCTGGGTCTCATGTTTGTCATGCCCAAGCTCATGGATAACAGTATGTCCATCCCCCTTTGACCCTAATTAAACATTCGGTGCCTAACACCGTTGTCTAGTGGATCCTGAGATGCGCGCCGAATTTGAGCAGCATTCTCGCTCCTCTCCCATCACCGGTGCCACTACCAATGCCATGACTGGTGGCGGGTTCGATCTGGCTAGCTGGATGGCGGGCACTGGCGCCCCCAACCCCGCGGCGAACGATGCACCTCAGGCTGGTTCAACTGGTAGAGATACCAGTGGTTCTACCCGGAGGCGTGGATAGAAGACTCTTACTTCATTATGTTGACCGTTCCTTGACATGGTATCTTGTCATTGTCTCGTGGCTAATTGTATGATACAAAGTTAAATGAAGCTGCTCTTGGCTCATAAAAGTTGAAGCCCAATGCCAATAAATGACTAGAGCTGTTTAGGCAAAACAAAAGCAATCCTCCCAAATCCCTCCCAATGTCAAAGCGCCTAGAAGTCCCTCGAGCTGTACAGAGCCCTGTCCTTTATCCCGAAGTCGATCCTAGTAACAAACCAAAGAAGAAAAGAGCAGAAAAATCAAAGAATACGAAACGCAGCCGAGCTTAGAAGTCGCCTCCTCCGAAGTCATCACCACCATAGTCATCACCACCACCGCCGCCGCCGCCGCCGTAATCATCGTTGTCATGATGATCATCGATAGCATCAGCAATCAACATACCGCCAAGCAAACCGCCACCAACACCCAGGGCAGCAGCACCGGCAGTTCCCATACCTCCTCCACCTTGCCTGCGAGGCGGTTGCTGCTGGTAATATCCACCTTGCTGCGGGTACCCTCCGTATCCACCTCCGTATCCAGGCTGAGGCCCTTGCTGCGGAGGATAGCCACCACCACCGTAGTATGCACCAGGAGGAGGACCTTGCTGGACATACGAGGCGTACTGTTGCTGCGGCCGAGCCGGCCTGCTACTTGAGCTCTTGCCCATCAGCTTGCTCAAAAATCCACCCTTGCTGCGCTTCTGCTCCTGCTCAGGCATCGGGCTATGCGATGCTGGGCCCGCCGCATATCCGCCTGGACCAGTGGACTGCGGCCGCGAGGCATCATTGTAGTAGTCTGATGAGGCGCCACGATCTCCTAGTCCAGCTCCGGGTCCTCGTATGCCGGCCCGGGCATCTTCCTCGGCTTGAAGCTTAGCAGCAAGTCGTGCGTCTTCGTCAATCATGTGAGGGCTGGCGTTGCCTGGGCCAGTATTTGTTGAAGGGTTATAGGGATTGTTTGATCCCATGTGTTGCTTCTGGTCTCCCGCACTGGCTATTGCTGCTGGGTCGCCAGGCCCGGCATTGCTGTATGATGGCGGGAGAGAATTGGTTGGAAGATTGCCGTCACCACGCGGTGGGGGGGCTTCGGGGCGATCCCATTGTGATTTCCCCGTAGCGAGGTCCACATAGAACCTAGCTGATAGTTAGTACTTTAGTATTATATTACGATGGGTAAATACATACCAAGCGTGGTATCGATCGTCATACTGCGCTTTCCATCCCTCAGGTACCGAGGGCGGGGGAGGCCCGGAAGGCGGGGCGAACGACATGTTGTGACAGGTATGATTAGCTTGAATAAGTTGCAAGGCTGAAAGCTTGAAGTGTGACAATATCAAGGAGGTTAGGTTTATAAGCGGATAAGAGAAGAGAGTGAGAGTGAAAGAGTGAAAGAGAGAAAGAGAGAGGAGCTCTTGGTTCTTCCATTGGATATATACTGAGCGGGAAGTAAGCGGATAATTGTGGCCTCAGGCATCTTGACTGCGCCTCCCCGAGGTCGGTGGCAGTGCCCCTGATGTCACCATATAAAGATCATATACGGTATAGCAACATCATATACATCTATCTGCCTATCCTACAGGCTACCACATTCAAGATTTCAGCCTATCGGCCATATTGTCCAACTGTACATACACAAATTTATCGCTCTTTCGCTGTAAGCTGTAACGCTGTAACGTGAATTGTTTTTAAAAAAGACAACCAAATCAAAACTCCACGCTTCAATGCTATGCAAAAAGAAAGCTCTCGCATTAGACGATCTCGTCTTGGATATTTGGGTCAATTTCTCCACTAGCTGGGAACCAGTTATCCTCTTCCAAAACCTCAAGTAGTTCCTCGAGGTCAAACCGCTGTCGGTTTAACATTCCCATCTCCGTATCCGAGTCCAGTAGAGTAAGGTCAACATCCTCGGTATTGCTGATTATTCGACGCGAGAGCTTGCGGGCCTTCCGTTTTGTCCGAGATGTCTTTTTCGCTTTCACTTCTTTGTTGCCTTCTCCATTCTCCCCACGGTCCTCTTGCTCATCTCGATTCTCCTCTTGATTTTCTTCCCTTTTTACTTCGATTTTTTCGGCTTTTTTCTTTCTCTTCTTCCCCGGCCTGGAAGAGCCAAGGGAAGATACGGGGCCCTGGAAGATGAACGTAGAAGAATCATCATGCTCCTGGCATTTTCTCTTATGGAATCCTCGATTTCGTATCTCTGCAAGTTGGATCTGTCTTTCAACCTCACTTCGCTGGTTCGAATCGAGTTCATGACGGTCTTCCGGCGGCGGGCCATCCAACTGTTGGCTCTGGTATTTTTGGAGCAAAGGGAGCTGCCCAATTCGGTCAGAAGAAACGTCTTGCTTGATGTTCCTAGCCCACGAGGCAAAAGGCCCCGTGTAAGAGGGCCCTTGACCCATACCAAATGTTCCATGCCTCACAACCTGGCCGGATGAGACGAGCTGGTTTCCCGCAACGATGCCACTATCGCTAGCCTTTTCAGGTTCTGGAGCATGTTCGAACTCGAAACTTCTTATGTTCGGGTCTGAACAAGGTCCCGACGATAAGATGTGCACCCCTCCTCCGGAACCCCCGACGAGAAGATGAGACTGATCCTCTGTAAAGGCTGCACACATGATCTCCTCGTCGAAGGATACAACATCCTCAACGAGAACATCTTCAGGAGACCGGCGGATATCCCATCGCTTAAGGACACCATCGGAGGCACCGGTATAGAATTGGTCCATAGAAGAACCCCAGAGAGCTACCCTCACCCCCACGTCCGCCGTTTCCCGGCTTCGCTGGTGATCAATGGGGTTCAGGGGGGCCATATGACGGAGTTCATGAAGAATTCTATCACCCTTCCGATTATCCCAAACATAGGTTTTGCCGTCCGTACAACTAGCAGTCACATATGTGCCGTTTGAGTCCATTGGACAAAAACTGATCTCATTGACATCTAATGCAGGGCAGGAGAATTCCATCACGGACGGCACACGCTTTTGGAGGTCACAATTGAGGCTAAACACCCTCACGATTGATTTCGTGGTGATGCCAATACCTTTTATGCGTGCGTTGTGAGGATCCTCGGGACTGGCCGTTGCAAATATTGGCAATGAAGAGTGCCATTTAATGTCGAAGACATTTTGCGAGTTGGAAGACATTCTGATAGTCTCAAACGCAGATTCGCGGGCTCGCCACAAGCCTAAGTGACCTTTGTATATTAGATCCTCCCCTGGTTCAGCTAGACCTCCAGCCAAGAATTCCTCAGTTGACGGAGCATGCCCCCAGGCCAAGGCCGTTGATGAAAACTCAAAGTTGGGCTTATACCTTGCATCACGGTCGAGGGGCAGGATAGTGGATGTCAGATTTTCAGGATCTCGTGTGTCCCAGACCAAAATTGATTCTGTCCCTGTAGCCAATACATTCGGATCGAATTTCGACACGGACATCACTGCCACTCGAGACTCATGCTGCAAGGTATGGGTACAGGATACGTTGCGGGTTGATTCCACGTCCCAAATCTTGACAGTTTTATCAAAACTGGCAGTGTAGAGTCGGTTGCCAATCCACTGCATGTTATTAACGCTCATAAAAAGCCGTGGGTCATCAACCGTTGACGATGTTGGCCGTGGAATCCAATGGTCCGGTATTTCCTTTAGACGATTGCTCTGAAGATCACCTAAAAGAAGATTGTTGGCCTTGTTGTACTGCATATTGTGTTCGTCTGATTTGGCTGCAGCGCCAGCAGCAAACCGAGTACCATCAGGCGACCAAGCCAGAACAAGGAGATCCCCTGAAGCACCTTGCCATGATTTCCATGGCCTCAGATCCGAGACCACATCGGTGACAATGGGGCGATGGTTTCCGCCTCCAAGCTCACGGCTGTACAGCAGCTTTTGGACATTTGCACGACGGGGTAAAATTCGACACGGCTCCTGTGGGGAAGGTGCAACGGTGTCCGGAACAGCTTCGATATTTGTGTCTGGCTCTTCAGAGTCAAGGGGAACATTGACCCAAGGGTTGGCGTAATAGTTGGTCGGTTGGACTCTATTTCGACTAGAGCGACGAATGGAACTTTGCTCGGCGGTCGGCGATATTGATCGCAAGTGGGTGGATCTAGATGCAGATGACATGGTTTCTGGTGGGTAAGAGTGGTGCTGCTTTGACACAGGAGCAACTATCTCATCGTTCCTACTGGCATTTGAGATTGCCACACTCTCCCTAAGAGTCCGTTGGCGCTCGCGATGAGTAGGAGAGATGCCATGCGAGGAAGATATAGACACAGAAACAGATTGAGGAGATGCAAGTCGGGAAGGAGTGCGAGAGGGAGAGCGGGAAGGAGTGCGAGGGGAAACCCGGATTCGACTGCCAAAGGAAGGAATGACAGAGCGGGAAGGAGAAGGTTGAGTGGCATGGCTACCACTTGAGGAACGCGTTAATCGATGTGATAATTGGAGAGGTGACGCCTCACTGGGCTGGACTTCAGTCCGCGGAGTCTGCCAGGCATCTCGGACCTCGTCTCTCGTGTGGCCAGAGGTGGCCGGAGTTGACGGATCATCTGGGAAAGAAGAGACCCTAGAATACTGGACTAGCAAACGGAGAGTTTCACGTTGAATATCTGGATTCTCCGGGATGCTTCGGGCTGACAGACCAGGGAACGTAGGGACAAGACCCTGGCCATTAAGACTGGAAAAGCCGTGAGACATTTCAGTAGAACAGCTGATGTTCTAAGCTAAAGAGAGAGAAAGGGTTAGATATGAATAGTAAAAGTAACAAGAGCTCTCTCACATGTTCGAGTTGAGTGATATGAATTCAAGCTCAGTCACGTCTGGTGTCGGACGATGGCAAAGTGAGAAAGACATAACATCGGCCCCCGCTCTCGCTTTGTTCACACTGAACCTGAGGATTGTATTATTGCCCTTCCAACCCGTCAATCCCTTAGGTCTGATTATGTTCCTTCCTGCAGCAGAAGCAAGCCTATGTCTTTAGATAGCTTTGGTAGGAAATAAATTGTCTCGGTATAGCCTTGAGAGCTCTATTAGAGCTGAATCCTAGGCAATACAGTCGTTCAAGATATTGTTTCTGAATCGGCAGGATAGACGATATCCGTAGCGAGCATAGATCTCCCAAGCTAAGAGTAAGAGTAAGAGCGACGATGGAAAGGCAAGCTTGGATCTGTCATGCATTAGAAGTTTTCCCCGCCCAAGGGCACTGAGAGAAGCATACCTGGGAGAAATGGGTATCGAAGTTTGAAGAGAGGTTAAAAAACAGAGGGGTAGGGGAATCAATGCGCAGAACTGAAAATTGCCCAGATTGCAGAAAGATACAGGAGAAAGTGTGGAGAAATGGAGCAGAATCGCGTCAAGAACGCGATAACGCGGGTAAGAGCGGTCTTGGGCGGTGAACTAAGACAAGGCGGTCAAGTCTGAAGTATGGAGTTTTATTTATATGTAGTTATATAGTTATATATATGATTAAAAGAAGTACAAGAGTGAAATTTCAAGTAAATAACTAAACTACATATTTGCAGTACCTGGGTATCGCTTTAATAGAGCTCCCGAGAGCTCCCAAGAACTTCCGAGAACTTTCACCAAGTCATTCTTAATAGTGGGAAAGTGAAGTGAAAGTTAGCACATACGCTCGCATTCCTCACACTCGAACAAGTATGCATGGTGGACATTTAGGGTCCGGATTTTGTCTCTCCAGAAAGTGTGACCATGTGAGTTGTCGCATAGGTCTAGTAGCCCTGGAAACATTCCCCGTCTATTTGGCGATGCGGGCCTTTCTACGGGCAGACACCATCATATCATATAGCACATCCTTGAACGCAAAAAGAAATGCAGCAGTGATGGCGCTCTGAGTGACCTTCGGCCCAATACCTTATTTTAAAAAAAATATGTCAGTGAATAGCCACCTAGTATGAACTCTAAATTGCTTACCCTTGTAGAGTCCCTTCCAGCCTTCTTCCTGGATAATCCTCTTCAGGCTTCCGTTCAAGCTCTCCTTGGGGCCATCCCTGCTGGCCACATGAGCTCGGCTCTTGATGGTGATATATGGGTATGTGAGGCTGGTGGCCAGGATTTTGCCTAGTGCACCCAGGTAGAACGCATCTTTCGGCGTCATACGCCGGCGGCGCTCCACCATATTTTTCAATTGCTCGAAAATGGTGTATTGCAGAATTGGGTTGATCACCAGAATCAATGCCGGGAGAACGCCGGCAAATAGGGCCTTGGGGCCCTCCTGCCGAAGCAGGTCCATTAGGGTGCTGAGGGTGGATGCCTTCGTTTTCTTGGCACCAGGCAATGTTTCCTCCGCCTCTGACTTGCGAGCAGTCATGCGGGTGTTGATGACCCAGATCGGGTTGGTGATCAGCACCGTGGCGCTCCCTGCAATGGCGCCCGCAATCATAGACTCCACCGTCGTAAGCTTTTTCGAGGCTCGACCTCCTTGGATAGCGGCCTTCTCAAAGGCCGAACGCGTGAATTCATACCAATAGTAATACACAAAATTGGTCACGCTGATTCCAAACAGTGCTGATTCCAGGCCGGAATATAGTCCCGAGATACCTTCTCTTTGTACAATACGGCGTACGGCGTCAAGGGTGGTTGAGTGCGCACGCTTCGACTCAACTTGGGCTCTTGTCGACAAAGTGATCAGAGGGTATCTGGAGTGGGTATGGGGTTAGCGGCAGCGATGGGGAAACGCGGGGAAGCATACGTCAAGACCATCGATAGAACCCCCCCTCCCGCACCCGCCAGCGCGTGCGCGATGTTATCACTCTGCTGAACGGCAGCAGATGCTGCCTTGCTCTGGTCGGCTCCGGGTCGAGACATGATGGGAAGAGCTAGATTATTGAACTGTATTCAGATGTAACGTATAGCCTGTAAAGAGCGGAAGAAGATGAAATATGTCAGGTTAAGAATGTTTCAGAACTTTTAAGGCCAACGAAATGAGTCGGCTTGAAGGGGGATGGGATGTTCATGACGTTTTGCCGAAGTGCTGTGTGCCTCGGCTCTTACCCAACTCCACTGCATTCCGAAATGCCCATAGCGCAAATCCACTTGGTGCAGGATTATTTACGGAGTACAGAGTACATTATGTTGTATATAGTTTATGGGTTTAATTTGATTTTTGTGTTTCTTAATCTCCTCGGTACTTGCAGGCTAATCGAGTGACTTGGATGTGTCACGTTCAAATTAACCGGAATTAGTATACCTAGGTATCTTCCAAGGCTATTTATATATAGTTATGTATTAGTGATGATCTACTTGTTACCTTAGAGTCGGCACCTGTGACTTGCATGTGATTATACATCTTTATGATACGTTTATATTTAACTTGGGGAACAATCTACATAATACAACGCAGTAATTTACTATAGCAGAATAGAAGAAGTAGCCCCATGTGAGGCAGTATGCCTCGAGAAGTCGCAAGGTTCTCGCTATTAGTCCATTCACAAGTGAGAAATCCAACCTACAGAAAAAAAAAGCGAAGATAGAAAATAAAAAGGCGAAGGGGGGGGAAGACACAGAGAGAATGATGGGCCAAGGTAATAGAGCAGAGACGTGGCCAGGAAATCATGAGAACGCAGAAACCGGCGGTAATCGCATAAGCAAACGCAGAAACGAGGATAGAACGCAGGCCGTCTAAAGCGAATCCAAGGCAAGAAAGGACCCCCAACGGCATCATCATAACGATTGCCAGCTCCGTGGAGAGGTTTCTACTTGCCCGTCAGGAACATGCCGAGTTTCCAAAGGCCTGACAAGCCTGACTTCTGCCGATTAGATACCACGCCGCTTGAAACCCCTCAATTCATGATGTAACATTGCGCCAAAGTGAAGCACCGCACCACACAAAGAGAACATCGTGTTGCTTAGCAGCAGCCACCTGCCGATCCGGACTGGACACCTTGGCCCTGGCCAACCTGCACAGTCGGCTTGTTGTTGACAGTGGCCGTTCCCATGCGTTCCTTAATCTGTCGTGCCATTGTCAAGAATGCCTGCTCAACATTGGACGCGTTCTTGGCCGAAGTTTCGAGGAAAGGAATTCCGAGACTATCAGCGAACTCCTGTAAAAGTGCAATCACAACCTGTTAATAGTCTGCCCGAACAGCCCTGGATCTATCCTTAAGCATACCTTGGCAACGGTGTACTCCACGACCTTCTTGTCCTCCATATCGCTCTTGTTTCCAACGAGCAGCTTGTTCACACCCTCGGTAGCGTACCGGTCAATCTCCTGGAGCCACTGCTTCACATTGTTGAAGGAATCCATGTCGGTGACATCGTAAACCACGCAAATTCCGTGAGCGCCTCGGTAGTAAGAAGATGTGATGGTACGGAATCGCTCCTGGCCGGCGGTGTCCCACTGTATGTATTATTAGCTTTGCTTTGAATGTTGGTGCTGAATATAGCCGTACAATCTGAAGTTTCACGGTCTTGCCATCGAGTTCGATTGTGCGAATTTTCTAAAATTACCCGTCAGCACCGCTATTCTCTTGCGGTCAAATACACAGCAGCTTCGGAGACGTACGAAGTCAACGCCGATTGTCGAGATGTAACTTTCAGTGTAAGTATCATCGGCAAAACGAAGCAGCAAGCAAGACTTTCCAACACCGGAGTCACCGATGAGGAGCAGCTTGAAAAGGTAATCGTATCTATCTCGATGGTTAGGCAACGGAGATCGGGAAGTTTGGAGATTTAGGTCGTGTGTCGGTCAAATCAGCGACGCGACGATACTCTAGAATCAACATCACATCAGTCAAGTTCAACACACAAACAGGCTCGTATAGTCGACCAAAGCAGGGCGCATAGTTAGAAGGGAATTTGGGGGGAAATGGGAAATGGGGAAGGCTTACCACTCGGGATTCATGATGAGACTTTGGCGGAGAAGAAGGTGAAATGAAAATAGAGATAGAGCACACACAAGTCGAGAGGAATATAAGGGGGAAAAAAAACAAGTTGATGGAGTCGAAGTTCCTAGGAAGTCGGGGGAGGGGACAATGATGGAACAGTCGCCTGAAATGATAGGAGGTGCAGGGAGGCAGACGCACCTGATGCGCAGCTTTGTTTCATGTCACCACTTCTCGGATTTTCTTTACTTTGTATATATATTTTCTATATATATACCTCTTCTTGATTAATCTTTAGCTCTCTTTTTGAATATACGTCTATCACAAGGAGTCTTCTGTACTGGATTTCACTTCTATCCGAGATCACCTGCTCAACTGATCTTATCCCGTGCATAAACTCAGCCTCGTGGGTACTGGACCAATGATCCGAACAATCCAGAATCCAGAACCTCCTTCTTATATTGCATAAAAATCAAAGAAAGATCAGTTGAAAATAATATATTACTAGAAATCAGAAAGCGATCATATTCATAGATACGCATTTATGCGTAACCGTGTGCCTGCAACCATTCGAGAACCAATGCCTCCTCACGCTCCTTATAGGATGCATTGGTTCGAATGTTGTCTGAGACAATCACGAGTGCACGGTCATAGGCCCCAGTTTCCTTGCCCTTGAAGAAGGCCGCAATATCGTCACTGATCTGGTGATCGGCAAACTTGGATAGACCCATACGGACAAAGCGCTCAAACACAACATTGTTAAATGACAATCGTGTTTCGACAGCACTCCAGTTGTCCTTGATGTACTGCCATAGCAAATGCCGGACCTTCGAGTTGGCGGCCAGAGATACGGCACCGCTGTGGATGTCCTGGATAGCCACCTTATCCGAAAACACAAAGTTCAAGTAGTCCTCCACCAGAGCAGCATCCTTCGTGCGTCCAAGTGCAGACAGGCAAATTTCTTTGCCATCCACCGAGTCGGTTCGGATATACTCTTCCTTAACGGCATCGTACTCCTTACGGCCGCCCTCGGACACATTGACACTGAAAATAACTGACCGCAGATTAGTATGAATGGCACTGGTATCTTTTTCAGTCGCCCAGAGATCAAAACGGCGCTTGGCCTCCGTGACAAATCTATGAAATATTAAGACTGTATTAGAGAGTGTTCAACATTGGGAGACAAGGGGAAAGAGCTCACCCTTCATGGCCCGCATTACAGGCCATTGCAATGAGCAGCTTCCGAAGCTGCACAATGAGGTAGTCCTCATCGGGTTTGAACTCCCATCCAATCCGTTCTGCGGCTGGAGAAGCCAGTTTAAGGGTAAACTGCTTCAGTCCCTCGGCCACTTTCTCGTTTTGTGAGAAAACCGACCGGATGTTCGCCAGGGACGCAGAGACTTGGGACCAAACACTGCAAGATGAGAGGTCAGAAATGACAGAAAAGGGCTACAAGGAGATGTTTCTCACAGATAATTTTGTTCTTCCTTGAATCCTTCTAGAAGAGTCAACAAGGCGGGCGTAGTGCCCTCGCCAGAGACTGCAAGGGCGGCTGCATCACCCAACAAACCGATCTTATCCTCGGTGCTCAGGAGATCAAGCGACTGGCCCAGTTTTGCCAGATGCGTAGGAGGATAGTTGGTTCGATAGAACCCAGACAAGTCCTTGTTGATCTTGTAAAAAGAGTCCTTCCCAATTCCTCCAACGGTGTCGGTTTTCAAGGTTAGAGCACGGGTGTCAACAGTAGCCAATTCCGGTCCGGATTTGATGCCGAGAGGAATCCACCATTTCGTCTCATCCTCCTCTGGCTTCGCATCGCCGGTGGACAAGAATCGATTCTGGCTAACGGTGACCTGGCCGGGCTCCTCTGTCACGGTGACAACCGGGAAACCGATCTTGCGAATCCAGGGATCCTAGGGCAAATCAGTTAGATCTCGAGTTGACCAAATAGAGAGCCAAACAGAGAGCCAAAGGTTGGGTATTTACTTACCATGAAAGAATGCACGTCCTGGCCGGAGGCTTTACTTAAGGCAGTCCACAGGTCGTTTGTGGTTGCATTTCCTATAACCACTCAGCATATGTTCGTTAAAATCTTCTTCTTTGACACCCTACCATATGCATGAGATTTGAGATAGTCCGCAACTCCACGCAAGAAAGTCTCTCTGCCGAGGTGAACACTCAGCATGCGAATGACAGAGCTTCCCTTCAGATAACTGATATGGTCGAATATTTGGTCGACCTCGAGGGCGTTTCGAACGGGAACTTCGATAGGGTGGGAAGCGCGGAGCGAGTCGAGGTGAAATGCTTGTTGCACACCTTCAGCCTGGGAGAACGTCAATATCGGCCTTAGCATGGTGGATATTACCTCGGGCATTCCGTACGACAAACTGAGACCAAACATTCCACTCTGCTTGCACATTAGATACTGTATCATAGGGTCATCGGCCCGAAGCGAAAAAAAAAGCTCACCCGGATAGAAATGATCAACGGCAAGCCAGCCAACCCAGGTTGCGAATCCCTCATTCAGCCACAACTCGTTCCACCAGTCCATGGTGACGAGGTTGCCAAACCATTGGTGAGCCAGCTCTATATAGTGAGTCAGATATCAAAGCCATCTTGAAACCTAGACATCCAGAGATTGAAGGAATGTGGGAACTAACCATGAGCTACAACGTAAGCAATGCGGTTCTTGTAGCGGTTGTCCGACTTTCCTTCATCGAAGAGAACGGCGGTCGTTCGATAGGTCACAAGACCCCAGTTCTCCATAGCACCCATGGCCTAGAGACCCGCAATTAGCTCGAATGAAAAGCCTGGAACTCATTGAGAAGAAAAGGTTACTCACAAATTCATGAACAGCCAGGAGATCAGCCTTGGGGAGGGGGTATTCAATTTCGAAGACTTCCGAGAAATAGTCAACCGTGCGGTGAGCACATTCCAGTGCAAAACGAGCCTGGTCTTGAAGGCCCCGGGTGGTGTAAACTCGAACAGGAATACTCTTGCCCTGATATTTGCGCTCGGTCATAGCCTCAACGTATTCGAAGTCACCAACTGCCCAGGCCAGAAGATAGGTGCTCATCACCGGCGTCTTCTCGAACGTGATGAACTTCAAACCGGGTTTGTTTCCGTCTCTTTCAGATTGAACGGGCATGTTACTCAATGCAGTCTGTCCCTTGGGGACTTCAATCTCGAAATCGAAGGTGGATTTCAAGTTTGGCTCATCGAAACAAGGGAAAGCCCTTCGTGCGTCACAGGACTCAAATTGAGTGCTTAGCATGTAGTAAAAGTCATCCTCCTTGGGTGTATCGGGAGATGGCTCTCCAACGGTGGGCTTATACTTTGAGCGGTAGAACCCGGCCATGGCGTTGTTCATAATGCCGGTAAAGTTGATGGAAAGCACAACATCTGCCGGCGCAATCTCTTGCGAGAAAGCGAGGGAGACTCGCTCCGATTGCTTATCATAGGTGATTCCGGATGCTTTGGCCAATTGACTCCCTATGACAAGAAGACCGGTATTAGTTTTTTTTTTCCCCTTTCTCCATATCACACCAATGATACGATCCTACACGTACCATCTTTCCCCAATATCTCAGCATTTTGTACTTCGATCTCCTTAGAGTTCAGCACAATCTCGTTGGTAGCACGGATAACTTTGAGATCGATCTTCAACGCGCCCTTGTATCCCCATGAACCACCGAACTGCAAATCGAAAAGAGAGACGTGGTAGTTGATAGGCTTAACCCTATTGTCATGTCAGTTTCTAATGCTTCAGACCAGAAAGAAAACGAGGGCTCAAATATGGGAAACGAAAGGGGACAAGAAAAAAAAAAGATACAGAGTAACCCACGCGGGGCATCACTTACACGTCAGGAAGTGTCTCGCGCTCTTGAGACGCCATCATGCGGACTTCGGAGGAACAGTGCCTAATGGGAGGGAAACTCAGATCTAATATAGCAGCGGGTGTAGGCAGTCGAGGTGGCAGTCGAGGAGAATGCGAAAGAGAAAGTTTGTGTCGTGTGCGAGAAAGAAGAGGAGGGGCAGGGCGGACAGTGACTGGACGGAGGACTTGAACTGCTACGCCAGCACGAATGGATCTTCTTCCCCACATCGGGGGAATTCTAGCTTAACCGTCTACGGCTATCGTCGGAGCTATTTCAAAAAGGTTTAGTTTGAAGGGAATTGCGACTAGCGACTTGGTCAAAGAGGAGACAGGGAGGATATTCTCCAACGGAGCTCCGTCGGAAGCTTGGACCATTTTCGGTCTTCCGCTTGGGTCTTCTCTCTCTGTCTCTCTTTCTCACCCCACTCTTACCCACGAATATGGCCGACTCCGACGAAGAATATGTGGGCGAGGTAACAGAAGATGAAGATGATTTACAGGTGACTCGAGGCGATAATCCACGAGCCAAAAGAAAGCAGCGCGGAGGTGCAGAATGGGAGCTATCCAGAACCTGGGAGACACTGGTGGAGGGTGCAGATGGTACCATCAACTCGACTGTCGAAGGTCTTTTGGAAGCTGGAAAACGAAAGAGGTTAGTCACTTCACCTTACAACATCCATATATTCTTGCTGAAGTGTATCGGTCGTTCAGGCTCCTGAAAGATACAACACCACTACAGCGCGGTATCATTCGACATCTCATCCTAATTCTGGATCTTTCGCAGTCCATGTCCGAGAAAGATTTGCGACCCACAAGATACTTGTTGACTCTCCGATATGCCCAGGAATTCGTGAGAGAATTTTTTGAACAAAATCCCATCTCCCAGCTTGGTGTCCTCGGACTGAGAGATGGTCTCGCGCTCCGAGTCAGTGACATGAGTGGCAATCCAACAGAACACCTCACAGCCATCCAAGCCCTCAAAACACAAGATCCAAAAGGTTTGCCTAGTCTTCAGAATGGATTGGAGATGGCACGTGGTGCTCTTTTGTATGTCTTTACACCAGCTATATGTAGCCTGGGGGATTTGAACGAAACTAATCAGTGAATTTAGCCATACACCGAGCCATGGCACTCGGGAAGTGCTATTTATATATGGTTCCCTCCTTTCCTCTGATCCTGGAGACATCCACCAAACGATAGATACCCTGATTAGCGACAAAATTCGGGTTGGTATCGTGGGGCTCGCAGCCCAGGTTGCAATTTGCCGGGAACTTTGTACAAAAACCAATGGTGGTGATGAAACAGCATATGGAGTAGCACTGAATGAGCAACACTTTCGGGAGCTGATGATGGACGTGACTACACCCCCAGCCGCCTACTCAGAGAAAGAATCTGCAAGCTCATTGCTGATGATGGGGTTCCCTTCTCGTACAGTGGAGTCCAGTCCCTCGCTCTGCGCATGCCATTCAAAGCCCTCACGAGGAGGCTATCTTTGCTCACGATGCAACAGCAAAGTGTGTAGTCTTCCTGCTGAATGCCCATCTTGCGGGCTCACATTGATCCTTTCAACCCATCTGGCACGATCGTATCATCATCTGTTTCCATTGATCAACTGGGTCGAGGTGCCCTGGCGTCGAGCCTCGCGAAGCTCCGCTTGCTTTTCCTGTGGTCTTTCTTTTCCCCCCGTGCCTTTGGAAGATCACTGGCAAATGGCAGAGAACCAGGCCAAGGGAATGAGCGTGAGCAGTCGCTACGAGTGTACTGCATGTCATAACCATTTCTGTATCGACTGCGATCTCTTTGCACATGAAGTTGTGCACAACTGCCCCGGCTGTCAAAGTAAAAGTACCCCCCTACACTCTGGGGTAGCCAACCCAACGTCAGGTGGAATGGATATCACGGTCTAGGGCGCGGAATTATCTCAATATTGCATGGTTTGGCGTCGCAAGATATCCCTCGATTTTTCTGTTCACATGCCAAAAGGTAGCATAGGGGAGGTAAGGCGTCTATATAACAAAATACCATTTTTCTTGCAAGTACTGTGTGGCTTTCACTATTCCCGAGAGCAGTAAAAAAAACCCCCCCAAAAGGTTGAAAAGTTGCGGAGTAAATAATTGGAGAACGCACCAGAGCCCTGGAGGATGAGCCTCGGCTAGTCAGCTTAGATTAGATTGCCCCACGCATCCTCCGCATCCCAGACGTTTGTGTATTCTTCAACAAACAATGGCACAACCCTCAGAAGCTCAGGTCTTTGAAAGGCTACAATCTTACTCCTTCACATCGGATCCGGAGTTTGCAAATGGCCTCTCGATAATACTTGGTCATCCCAACACCCCCGCCACCGAGGTGGAGATGAACCGGGATGACGACCTTGTCCTGCAAGCAAAGTGCTTCTTTTTCTCACGGTATGCTGAGAATTCCTGCATAGAATAGTTCAGATACTAATCTGAGTATAGAAAAGAAAATCTCACTCCAGCTATTGACTTTGCTGCCTTCAAATCATGGTTAGCAGGGCGGGCAACGGAGCCCCAAGGGCTAAATAATACAGCCTTGCAAATCTCTGAAGCGTCGGACCCAGGCACGTCTGGGCCTGAGAGTTCAACAAATCCTGAACCTGCTTATCCATCGTCGTTTGCGCACATTGTGGAACTTATCACTACGGGGCAACCAATACCTGGGATCCAAGATATCCCAGACACAGTGCTCAGTGGCCACGATATTTCCAGCGAGAAACCACGGCGGCGGAAACCATGGGAGAAGGATGAAGTGGTGACTACCTTCGATGAAACTGCAAGCGCTGCTCCCTGAAATTCCATTCTATCCAGCCGAGGTTCATCATGGGTTAAATATTTGAATGGAATAGAATTTGGATAATAACAATATGGGTTTTCTCAAGAAATTTTAACGTGACACGCCCCAAGCTTCAATCTATACGATTGGATGAGATGATAGCCACTGGGGATAGCAAGCCAAATGAATAAATCGGCAAGCAGTGATAACTCGCAATATTGAAACACAGAAATGATTGGGTAATTTGGAGCTGGGTCAACAGATATTGATAAGACACGGTCAGGCAATCTGGCAAAGACAGGACTGTCTGCCTGAAAGCAGAAGGGATGAAATGCTAAAGCGATGCTTTTTCTTTTTTGTTGGTTCTTGGGTTTTTTTCCCCTCCTTTTTTTGCACTGCGATAAAAGTGAATATGAAGTATCAAGAGACAGAGTCAACGAAGTGGCGCATAATGGGGTCCCCATTGATGTCCGCGGCCGAAACGACCACCACCGGACTGGCTTGTGGTAGTAAATTTGTCTTCGTTGAAATTGTTGAAACGACCGATTTGCATTCCAGCCCCAGGACCAGGACGCGTAGCGTGAGACGGGTTGCAGCAAAGCATAGCCACACGAGAGCCAAATTTGGAGCCACGAAGGGAGACCATATGTTTCCTAGTTGAATCGGATTAGACTTCAGACCACTCAAAGTATAAAATGAGCTGCTAGGGAGTTATACCGAATGTGACTGGCCACGAGCTCTCGTTGATGAGGCGCGGCATTCATCAAAATCCATTGGATGAGATAGTTTCCATACTGATCACCCGCTACTGAAAGGAAATTAGTATCTTCTCATGGTGCTAACGCCTTGGTAACTTACTATCGATCAATGGCATGCGAGGTCGGTCAGATCGGCCAGTGCAGACACGAGAGAGATAATGATCCATGAACTCTGTGCCGCCAATCTTGAGGCATTTTTCCACAATCTTAGATGCGAACTGATCCATACTGTAATCCACCGCCCAGCGATGAACATGTTCAACTGCACGGCTCTTGTCGTGGGGAGCACCGTGCTCGCAGATGTGTTGGATGCACCAATTCCCGAATTGACCATGAGCGAGTACATCGATCTTCGCCAATACTTCTTCGATTGCCGGTCGCTACACAATATCAGCATTGGTATAAACGATTGTAAAGAACCAACAGAGAAGCAGGATAGCGAGGAAAGGGGCTTGATGTGTATGGTAGCGGGTCTCTCACCTTTTCCTCCTCCACACAATTTTCAAAGATGTTTTGGACAACCAGACTTCCTGTCTCTCCAAGGGCAACCTCGTGCCACATTCCATGTAATGCGTCATTTACTTTGGCCATCACCTGCGGAGGCTCGCCACTCCACCGGAGCTCAAACAGTTTCTGCCAAACGTGGCAGGCATATCGATGGACTACAGTCTCAGGAATCCTGCGCAATAGTTCGTGTACCATAATAGCTTTATGCTCCTCTGAAACGCAGTCAAACGCCTTTTGGACCACATGGCAGCCAAAGGCATCCATGCTGAGGTTTAGCGTATTACCTCTGATCGCATTCGCGATAGCGACGACTTGCTCCGGAGTTCCATGTTCAAAGCAGCGTTGTATGAGGAAATTTCCAAAGCGGTTGACCATGAGTGGGTAGGCTTGATGCACAATTGACTCGATAATTTCGTACTTTTGCTCGGTTGTGCCGACCTTCAGCTTTTGTTGTAAGAAAATTGAAGCTTGTTGGTCATTGTTGCAGATGATCTTGTCTACAATGTACTTCCAATCACACGATACGTTCTTGTCAAGCAGGCGTCGGTAGTTGAGTGGTTCAAGTGGTGACACGTACGTCTGGATGGAATTACCGCTCATCTGATAAGGGTTAGAATGGATGCAGACATGACGCACATGATTATCTCTTACCGAATTGTTCCATGTAGTTTCATTCGCGTTGGTGCCTGTAAACTCGGTAGCAGTAGGCGAGAGGGGGCTGCCAATCGGTCGAGGGGGGTAAGAGGGCACAGAGTAAAGTCCAACCTGTTGAAAGGCGCTGGGGGGTCTCTTCGGCGAAGCAGGTGACTTAGTTGTCTGGTCACTGGAGGACCCAGAAGCAAATTCACACCAGGGGGTAGACTGAATTGGAAATAGAGATCCACCCCTACTGCTTTGGGTGATAGAGCGACGGGCCCCGGTGATAGGTCCTTGGGGGTACAGCATCTGTTCACCAATGGGGCGTGAGTAGAATCCACATGGACTAGCTGAAGACCCTGAGTGTGGTCTTTGTGATTGCAGAGACGGTGGGCCAGCAAATGGAGGATACACATTGGAGACACCCCAGAACCGATTTGGGTCCTGGCTTGTAGAGCTGCTAGTACCCGAAAGGCTCTCTCCATATTCTCTGTCTGTGTTAGGCTCATTGTGGGCCCAGAGCGCGCGAGATCTGTTGTAGGCTCCTGTAGACAATGGATCTGAGACATCAGATTGAGAATCATCTTGAGCACCCCACGCATCTTGAAACTGAGCAAATGCAGAGCTCGATGCATTAAAAGCATTCTGCAGGTGGTTAATGGTCTGCTCTGTAATTTCGCGGCTGCCGAAATCAGCCTCTGATGACGGTCCAAGGGCTTGGTCCAAGGTATGTTTTATCACACGGGTTTGGGCAAGCTCTTGTTCCTGCAGAGCAATCTTGGAATTTGCAGCAAGGAGTTCCTGCTTAAGGCGAAGCAGCTCCACCGTTCTGTCTTCCTGAGGGTAAGGCTTGGTGGTTTCAGTGAGGGGTAAAGCCGGCACCGTTGTGGCCGGGGTGATCTGGGACGAACCAGAAGAGCGATCGGTTTCAGAACGTGGGAGGGGAATTGTTTTGGGAGAAATCCTTGCCAGTATTCTGTCAAGATCTGATGTTTGTCCGTTCAAAGGTTCAACTTTGATATGATCTAGCTTCTGCTTCTGGGATTGTGAGACCACAGACACATACACACACACACACACACACACACACACACACACGAATCAATAGCACAGGAAACACATACCTTGCTTGCCGAGTGCTCAGCCCCTTCACCAGACAAGGCCTGCAACTTTGCATGTCGGGATATTTCAGCCGCATCGGAAGAACTGTAATGAGTAATCGAGGTCTGAGGGCTCTGCCACGACCAATGTAGTTAGTGTGCTAGAGATTCAATTCAAGGTTTGTTCTTCAAGAAGCATACCGAGGATTCGTGTCCAAAAGAGAGATTCCGCACATCAATGGCATCATTGGAGGTAAAACGTCCTCCATTTCCCATTCGACCAAGTGTTGAAGGACCACTTAGGGTAGGCATGTTGTCAATTGGGGGGGCTTAAAAGTGAAACAGAAACAAACCCAGAGATAGAGACAGAAAAGAACAGAAGGAGAAAAAAAAAGGTATGAAGTCGCTGCGTGAAGGTGGAGACAAACAGGCTCGTTGGAAACCAAGTGAGTTTACATGCAACGAAAAGGATTCCGAGCAGATTCTTGCGAGATGATGGTAAACATAAGGGAACTTTTGAAGATGAGGAAGTACTGGTGAGAAGAGACGAGATTGGGACTGGAGGATGGGAGAAAGAAGTTGAGAAGTTGAGATAAAATAAGGAGAGAGAGAGAGAGAAAACAGAGGCAAGGAAACAAGAGACCGAGGAAAGAGCAGAGTCAGAAGAGAACCTTCCAATCTGGCGATTATACTTGTGTATGGACTACCCAATTAGGCATAGTTGATCTGTAGTTTCATGATTTTAACAACGTACATACATGTAGGTATATACATATATAAATAAATATATATATATACGAACGATATATGTAGTATATCACTAGCATATACCTAAATTAAGATTCATCTACATTATTGGAAGGGTATGTACATGGAATTCAAGCTTACATGTTATTAATACCTATAAATGGCGCTTTATAGGATTTACAGGATGTGATTTTTCTCCATATTTTACATTTGATGACCACCTAGCTACTCATTTTATATTCCCAGCCATAATCTCGAGAAATGGGAAGACATCGTAATGTGTCTTGAATATAATGTTCATCAAATATCATCATATTGAGCTAAAATGGACCAGATTAGTATGGTCCTGCATCGTGTCAAGGATAGAGGCTGCATAGACAGCCAGCTACGGATTTTGTACAAGGTACTCCGCAGTTAACTAAATACATGTAATCATAACTAACGTTAATCTATCTATCAGAGCTTAATGTCCCCCCTGAATCCTAAAGCCAAGACATTGCATGCAGATCAGGGTCCACAACACGTGACCCAGATGACGCGTAATAGCGAAAAGCATACATACGAAGACGGAACCAGTGAGATTTTCTTAATATAGAAAATGGTGAGGGGAATGATAGAAACTAATATATAGGGAGTACGGAGTAGTAGAGATCATTATGCATTAGGGATAGTCATACATCTGCGCTTGCGGATACCTACCTTATGTACCTATGTAGATACCTAGGTACTCTCCAGGGCTTAGTCATTATCAACATTTGCCCGTAATGTAAAGTGGCGGTACGGAGCACATGGAAATCAAATTGCATCTCTATCGGTGGTCGCATTGCAAGTTATTATGGGGAACGTCTCTCAAACTTGTATTTTCTCAAAAATTCCTTTGACATATGCCTAGGTATTACTAGGTACATTCACGTATCATTTCATCGCTTGAGCTTCGCCGAAAGCGTGTGTGTTTCTATACTCGACGCTCATTCGCCCAAGGAGATTCGTCATCGACAAACCGGCGAACCAACCCGCCCTTTTTCCTTCATTAATTAGTGAAGCGGACACATATCCTCACTGGAAACCATTGAGCGGATTGCCTCTCCGCAGCTGCTTCCTCGCCCTTCTCGGGTAAGTGACACCAAGTGCGGGTTCTTTTCGGGGGGTCCGGGGAATTGACGTCTCTGAAGATAGTCTAGACGTTCCGGGTCGTGGAAGATGGCTACAACCACAGTAATCGGTCATGGGCGACGCGCCTCCATGCGCCAGGCCGAATTGCAAATCCCAACCAAACCCTCCGTTCCTCAATCAACGAGCAGCCCGATAGACAAATTTCCGCCTTACGAAGACACCCTCGATGCTGTCGCGGGGTCAACTCGTCCAAACCGAAGCGCCTCGGTGAAATATCCCCCGAACGAGCTCTGGGAACCTCGAAAAGCAAACCTTTACTCCCGAGAGTATGGGAATGGATCATTACGCAATCCCAAACTCCGCCCACGAAAGAGCATCAGCGAAGCCATCACGACAATCAGAACACGCAATGGCAGTATGAGTGCCAATGCTCATGAACTGGCCGAAGCACTTCGCGCCCCAGTCTCTTACCGACTCACTGTATGTTGATTCGCGTTTTGAGAAGTCTACACATAGAAGAAACTCCTTCAACAAGGCCGCTCGCTAACACATTGTCTCAAGGCTCTCTGTGTCGTTTGGTATCTAACATCTGCCCTCACAAATACGTCCTCAAAATCGATATTGAACGCCCTTCCGATGCCGATCACATTGACGATGATTCAATTTGCATTTGTCTCCTTTTGGTGTTTGCTATTGGTGTATCTCTCCACAGTTATACCTCGGTTGCGACAAAGCGTCCCGATCCTTCAACATGGAATTCGCTACCCATCCCGCGACGTGATTTCCACAGCCCTGCCCCTGGCAGTATTTCAATTGGCCGGTCACATTCTGAGCTCTATGGCCACTGCACAAATCCCCGTATCTTTGGTCCACACCATCAAGGGCCTTTCACCTCTCTTCACAGTTCTAGCATATCGGATCCTGTTTCGCATTCGATATGCCCGGGCAACCTATTTATCGCTGATCCCTCTGACTCTGGGTGTGATGCTTGCATGCTCGACCGGAGTATCTACGAATTTCTTCGGTATTTTTTGCGCATTTGGTGCAGCTCTTGTGTTTGTCTCACAGAACATATTCTCGAAGAAGCTGTTCAATGAGGTAGACCGTGCAGAATCAGATCTGCAAAACCCGGGGCGGCGAAAGTTGGACAAACTCAACTTGCTTTGCTATTGCTCCGGGCTGGCTTTTTTCCTCACCCTGCCCATTTGGTTTGTCACCGAGGGTTACCCGCTAGTATCTGATTTCATTCATGATGGTGTCATATCGCTATCGGGTAAGCAAGGCTCGTTGGACCACGGTGCTCTTTCCATTGAGTTTGTGTTTAACGGGGTCTCACACTTTGCCCAAAACATCCTGGCCTTTGTGTTGCTGTCAATGGTATCTCCTGTGTCCTATTCGGTTGCATCATTGGTCAAGCGTGTGTTTGTGATCGTGGTAGCGATCATATGGTTTGGGAGCTCGACCACCTCGATTCAAGCATTTGGCATTGGCCTCACTTTCGTGGGCCTCTACCTTTACGACCGCAATAGTCATGACGATGTAGCTGACCAAAGGGCAAACACGGATCATTTCCGTGCCGAACAGTCCATTCTTCCAATGAATGTGCGGCACTCAAGCAAGCCATGGGATTCCAATGGTTATGCTTTCCCAGCGGGGAGGCCCTTTGAAGGTGCCCCTAACAACTCCCATGCTGCAGCGAACAATTCCAAGAAGGAAGACGATAGGCCCGGGCATGTTCGACCAAGAGGAGCCAGTGTCTCTCGTACTTGGTTGCCAGGGACCAAACAAGAATCCACTTGGCAGGTTAGTGATTCTCAAGCTGCAGCCTAGCATTTGTATTTTATCAGGTCGGTGTATGATACCATGGTAGTGAGGTGCTGCTCGGAAGAGCTTTTACATTACTTTTCTTTCCTCTTGTTGTGTTTGCTGCATAGAGCACACAGGGCATTCTTTTAGACCACTCTGGCTGCATTTAGGATGCACCAGAGTCCAGATTACCACCTTAGGTTTCAATAGATGTGAGCTAGCACTGTCATGGGCAATCCCTAGCATGTATATGACGAATAGAAAGATTGGATTGAAAAAATGTACAAAATTATATATCAGGAGAATGACCTCGGGATGTAGCTACCGTTGGTAAGGAACAAAGTCATAATTAGGCGAACCCTTGACAGCTCCAGCTACGGTGCAATTCTGCTCTTGGGACATGCTGTAGAGGAAATAGGAACAGGGAAATGGCCTGCCTCCTACAATAAATGATGCCCTTAACAATTTAATTGAGGAAAAGAAAAGGAGCGGAAGGGGGAAGAAACGGTGGCTTTTAAGGACCCCCGGAGCGGAGGTTTATCCGCCTAACCGAGTCAATTGAGCCAATCCCCGTGAGCCCATTTGCCGTTGTCCTTAGTCAGCAAAATTATGGTCAGCACTCCCATTATGTAACCTTAGAACCGCAGATTCCGATGCAAAGTGCTCTCTAAACTCCCAACCGTCACCAGGATCTCACCCCCTCGCCCTCCTCCACTTTATCTCCCACCCTCACATCTCTGTTCTCCTTCCAATGATGCGGCCGCAGCTGTTTCGTGCGGCCGCCCGGTCCCTCCGGGTTCCTAAGGTCATCCCCCGGACCTTCGCGACGACAGCCCCTCGCGCGGCCGAGGTGGAACTTACCATTGGTAAGTCCAATCTTGGTCTAGTTCATTCAAATTGATCGATAACTGATGGCTCGTTTCTCCAGATGGCAAGAAGGTGTCGGTAGAAGGTAAATACCCCCTCGAGATAACTCATTGAATCTTCACTCACAATCCCTCCCGAAAGCTGGCTCGGCTCTTATTCAGGCCTGTGAGAAGGCAGGCGCAACGGTTCCCAGGTATGACAAGACTCCACGGATCCATCTTGCTTGCAGTACTAACATGCATCAGATATTGTTACCACGAGTATGTGCCTTACGTCGAATAACACATGTTGCTTTTACTAACACCAGTCCCTTAAGAAAACTTTTGGTTGCAGGAAACTGTACGTGCAACCCAGAACCCACCAATTCTCCGCCATTGAGGCATATGTACTTACGGAAATTACAGGTCGTATGTGTCTCGTCGAAGTCGAACGTGCCCCAAAGCCGGTGGCCTCCTGTGCTTGGCCGGTACAACCCGGTATGGTGGTGAAGACGAATTCACCACTGGTTCACAAGGCCAGAGAGGGTGTCATGGAGTTCCTTCTCGCCAATCATCCCCTCGACTGTCCTGTTTGCGACCAAGGAGGAGAGTGTGATCTCCAAGACCAGTCGATGCGTTACGGTGCCGATCGGGGTCGATTCCATGAAACCGGCGGAAAGCGTGCCGTGGAAGATAAGAACATTGGCCCACTGGTCAAGACATCTATGAATCGATGCATTCATTGCACTCGCTGTGTCCGATTCATGAACGACGTCGCCGGTGCTCCAGAACTAGGAACTGCCGGTCGTGGAAACGACATGCAGATTGGAACCTACCTCGAGCAGAATCTCAACTCAGAACTCTCAGGCAATGTCATTGACCTTTGCCCTGTCGGTGCACTAACCTCGAAGCCCTATGCTTTCCGGGCACGTCCATGGGAGCTCAAGCACACCGAATCCATCGATGTCCTTGACGCGCTCGGCTCTAACATCCGCATTGATAGCAGAGGCCTGGAAGTCATGCGGGTTGTCCCGCGATTGAATGATGATATTAATGAGGAATGGATCAATGACAAGTCGCGGTTCGCATGCGATGGATTGAAGACCCAACGGCTCACAACGCCGCTCATTCGTCGGGAGGGCAAATTCGTTCCTGCCACTTGGGAACAGGCTCTAACGGAGATCTCATCAGCTCACCAGAAGCTTCAGCCCCAGGCCAATGAGTTTAAGGCTGTTGCTGGACACTTAGTTGATACTGAGTCGCTCGTTGCCATGAAGGACCTGGCGAACAAGCTTGGCTCTGATAACCTTGCCCTTGATCAACCTGGAGGTGGTGCTCCCATTGCTCACGGTATCGACGTCCGCTCCAACTACTTGTTCAATTCCAAGATCTATGGAATCGAGGAGGCAGATGCAATCCTTTTGGTTGCAACAAACCCTCGTCACGAAGCCGCAGTTCTTAACGCCCGCATCCGCAAGCAGTATATTAGATCTGATCTTGAGGTTGCACTTGTCGGCGAGGAGTTTGAGAGCACATTTGACTTCAACCATTTGGGCGCCGATGTCTCTTCCTTGAAGTCCGCTTTGTCTGGAGAATTTGGCAAGAAGCTTGCCGGAGCCAAGCGGCCAATGATTATTGTCGGTAGCGCTGCTGCAGAGCACCCTGACGCCAAGGCAATCTTCGAGGCTGTCGGTGGTTTCGTTGAGAAGAATGCAAGCAACTTCATTACCCCTGAGTGGCAGGGCTATAATGTCCTCCAGCGTGCGGCTTCTCGGGCTGGTGCCTACGAAGTTGGTTTCACTGCACCATCTTCCCAGGTTGCTCAGACTACTCCCAAGATGGTGTGGCTTTTGGGCGCAGATGAGATTGCCCAAAGCGAGATCCCGAAGGATGCTTTTGTCGTCTACCAGGGACACCACGGTGATCGTGGTGCTCAACTCGCTGATGTCGTTCTCCCGGGCGCTGCATACACCGAGAAGTCAGGTACATACATCAACACGGAAGGTCGTGTGCAAGTTACCCGTGCTGCCACTTCTCTCCCCGGTGCAGCCCGTGATGACTGGAAGATCATCCGTGCCACTAGCGAATTCCTCGGTGCTCCTCTTCCTTATGATGATATTGAGGCTCTTCGCGACCGCATGGAGGAGATCAGTCCCGTCATGCGTCGCTACGACGTTGTTGAACCGACCTCGGTTGGCTCGTTGAGCAAGGTCCAACTTGTGGACCAGAACAAGGGTTCTCAAGCTACTGGGGCTCCTTTCAAGAAGGTGATCGAAGACTTCTTCTTCACTGATGCTATCTCCAGAAGGTGAATACCTCTCCGTCATTTCTCATTAATCTGATCGCATCGCTAACTCTGCTTTAGTTCGCCTACCATGGCCCGCGCCTCCGCCGCCAAGGCCACTGGAAACCCTGAGACCAACTTCATGGCCGCAGGAGAGATGTCTCCTCAGGCTTTGTATGGCTAGATCGGGGTCTATTCTGACCTCACTCTGTGTTTCTCTAATGGTTGCAGGCGTTTTTATTGTACCACATCTTAAATTTCCCTCTTGATGTACTGTTTCCTTTCCATCCTCTGTGTTTTTCCCTATCATCTTGAACACCCTTCCGGTTCCTGTTGACCTCTTCGCCATTCTCCGGTGTCGCGTGGGATTAATCGGTAGTGGTTGCCTTGTACATAAAAGACTGAACCCCCAAAATTTCGAGTCCATGGGCGTCGGAGATGATGAATCTGTGCTAATTTTGTAATTTGGTGCGTAGCAGCCTTTAAGGGGAAAGATATCGTTGAAGGTTCCGATTGTAAAAACGAAGTGAAATTATACTGGGACAAACGGCTTCGCGGGGGGGGGGGGGGNGGGGGGGATGAATACCCTAACGACAAGAACTGAACAGGGAGATATAATGCAAAACAACCCCAGAGAAGAGATCCATCCATAGGTGTATTGCAAGATCAAGGAGTCAGTCAACATGGCTTGGGTATATACATATATCTACAGGCCTAAGGAGTCAAGACGAACTCCTAACTCCTGGGTCGATCGGGAGCCCCTCTGCACATAATATAGAACTGTGTCTCGCTCCGTTGAACTAATGTACCCACCTTGTTCCAAGTGGTCAGTTTAGAGCTCATCGTCATCCGTCTCTCCTCCAGTTTCTTCGGCATCTTCGCTGGACTGGGTTGGAGCAGCCCTCTGGATAGGCCCGCCGGTCCTTTTAGCAAATGGCAAATCTCTTTGAGGGGGCGCGGTATTTCTCGCTGGGGAGACTCGTTTCAGCTGGGCAGTTTCATCTTGTGACGAATCGTCGTCTGTCGTGCTATTGTTTTGTTCGTCGTCCAAAGGTTGAGGGGTCGAGGGTTCTTCGTCATCGATGTCTTGATTATTGGGGGCATCTCGATCAGTCTTCATTGGATCGATATCCATTTGTTCGAACCCATCAGAGTCGTCTGTGTCGCTCATCTTGCGAGCACTTCTCTTTGCTGAGTGAGATTTCTCAGAGATTCCATGTGAGTCTTCGGGAATGCTTGCTTGTATCTCGGAGACTGTTGATATTTAGTTTAGAGAGCAGATTTCTCTGTTGCCCCACGTACCTTTGGTGGAATCCACAGTAGATGATGCCAAAAGACGTTGCTGGTTGCGGATTTTAAGCTTCTTCTCGTTCAAGACCTGCACGAAGTTGGCCACCAGTCGATTCTCATGCTCAGTTTTCGCATGCATGAGTTCCTCGAGCTGTTGATTCAACCTATGTATGGTATCTTCGGCAAGGCAATAACGGCTAGTCAGGCTGGATACTTGTTGCTCTAACGTACGAGCTCTAGCCGCAGTGACCCCTGTCCATTCAAAAAGCTCGACAGCTTGTTCGTCGTCTTGCTTGAGGGTAAAAGCACCAAGACGTTGCTATATCAGTGTTAGTAGGGACATATATATACATATACCCCGCTGGTATGGGACACTAACCGTGATATTTTGCACTCGCTTCCGTATCGTGATCACAATTTCTTTGTTGTCTTCGTCAGAACCCGATATACTGGCTGAAGCTTCAAGACCAGTGGCCCAATCCGGCTCATCGGGAGGAGCAGAACATTGCCCCAAAATGAGAGAGACGGTTTTAATCCATTCATCGTTCGATCCTTGGTAATTCTTTGTTTGAAGGTCTTTCAGGCGTGTTTGTTTCACTACGCGACATGAGCTCATGACTTCCAAACTTCATTCTGTGACGACCCACCCAAGCCAACATAGGGCGATTCTCCTTCAGTAGCCGTCAGGCTCAAGTCAAGCGGCGCAGGGCCGGTACATGAGACATGAACGAGTACAAAAGACTCAGTCTCGTCAGATCTGGGAAACCGCAAGATTCGAGGGTCTGTTGAAACGGGAGATGACATATTTGGAATGAAGACTCATGTGAAAAGGATGGATGTTGGGGGAAGTGGTGTTGCTTTTGGGAAGTGAAATATATGAATTACCTACATCCATGGATATACGGAGTATGTAGGTAACAAACAGTCATATCCCAAGGCAACAGAACTGGAGTGGATATAACATACATACCCAAGGACGGTACGGAGTACGGAGTACTAACTATGTACTATGTACTTGGCGGAAAGGTAGCAGATACCGGGTCTCCACATATTTAAACGGTACATGAGAAATGTACTGGCTACCGCAGTACCCCGTCCAATTTTTGGATTACCACTGGCAATAGCTGTTACAACGGTATAAAACTGTAAGAAACTGTAAGAAACTGCAAATATCTTGTAGATAATTGCTAATAATTGCTAAATACCCCAGATTGAAAGCCTTTGACATTCAGTATGAACCTGTAGTACATCAATGTTCTGTTACTTACATGTAATGATTCTGTCTCAGATACGTATTACACGCTTGGAAGTATGCAGTCTCCACCGAATGTCCTAGGTAAACTGGTTACCTGGATACATTACCAGTACGGGGCCGTCACGTTCTTCCTCTCCTCCACGAGGAATCTGAGATCCAGCCACAACCGAGACGTCTTTTTTCCCCTGTCTCAGCTTCGTGTTTGCAATTAAGTTTTTTTTGATTCCTTGGATTCCTCTGAACATCAGCGGTCGGAATCAAGTGTCTTGGGGTGTCCCCAATGCTTCATTGTCCTCTTCTAGTGAATGTTTACGGATGAGGACCTAGCATTTATCAGGTCGCCCAGTGAACCCGCTTAGTCTCATTCGGCAAAATCGACTCTAGAGCAAGGCCGGCCCTTATTGAGCTGATCACTCCAACAACCTACCTTGCGATATCTGAGCTCACTTGTCACGCTACGACCAACAGTGAAACCGTGCTTCTCAACTTGCTCCTATCTTTCGTCCCTACCAACCGACACGGAATGACGCTCATGTTCGCACCTCCTGAACCCTCACCAGTGTCGCAAAGCACCGAGTCTGCCACTTAATCATAACCGCTTTTGGACGCCTGTAATCATCCCATGACCTCCGTGTTTTCTGTACGCCTTCAACCAATTCGCTTCGCCAATCATGGAATCTTTACCAATCCACCTACGACCGAGTACCGACGAGCCGATTGAATGTTGGGATGATGACGATGACTTGCAGTTCACCGAGGATATTCACTTTCGCACCGCATCCAGCGCGGGGTCCATAACAAACTCGTCATTTCGACCCTCCGGGCACCGTGATTCTATTTCCTCTCGACGCTCTGCTCGCTCAGATATTGACTCTAATGCGGGCGACGAAGACTGGCAGGTACCGCTCTATGACAATGATGAATTCGCAAAAGAAGATGCCATTGCTTCGGCCAAGACTGCGGGAATTCCCATTCCCCCAGATATCCCCAAGTCAGCTCTTATTGGGGGTACGATCAAGCGCTTGTCAACTCGAAAGACCAAGCAAACCTTTGTTGATGACTGGTCAGAAGACGTTGAGCTCCCGGGTCCTGAAACCATGTTACAGCTCAAAACTCCTCAGGAAACCATGTTTCCCGACTCCCTTCGACATTTGAGCTCCGCTGCTACCAGTCCAGTGAAATCCATGGCCTCACCACATTGGGATGAGGAATTCTCGACGCGTTTGCAATCTACCTTGGGACTATTTGACACCTTCCAAGATGACCATGATAGTCTGGAAACTCGAGATATCCCAACCCTCAAATCTCCAACCCCACGATCTCCGAAGAAATTGACCATTGGCAATGTTAGCAGTAGTTTCAATATTGAACAGGAAGCAGACGACGACTTCAACCAGGATTTTGAACTTCCCGCCAATCATCAACCTCTGGAATTATCCAATCGAAAAGCGAATTTGTACGTTTCCAGTCCTACTTTGGAGGACTTTGATCTTGAGTGGTCTGAAGGAAGCATCGGTGTACGAGTTGGTGGTACCGCAAGGGATGGTCGTTCAGTTCCCAGTTCTTCTATCTCCATCGCCAGCCCCAGCGTTTCAAGCTGCCTCACGGCGGAAAGTGAAGACGATGGCCTCGACGGTATCATCATCCCCGATGGTCCCCTTGATTTCAGTGCTTCTCTGCAGAAGCGACAGACTGCCCAGGCTCAGAATGTTGAAGCGGGAGAGAGTCAGGTGGATCATATTTTTTCTGACGCTGACGACTTCTTTTCTGGCATTGATATCGACAATGAGAAGGCTTTCTCCTTTGGAAAACCAGCTCTAAATCCCAACATAAAGTGCAAGACAGAACGGCCATCCAGCCCGGCTCGTCGATCTGCAACAACACTCACGTTCACCAGTGCGACAGGGTCTCCGCGAACTCGCATCCCACGCCTGTCTGGTCATGACCGGACCCATTCAACCCACCTTGAAACTGTATCAGAAAGTGGCGCGCCTCTTTCCAAATTTCGAACATCACAATCGCGTCTAGGGCATTCGTCTCAATCGTCAACTTCAAGTCTCCCTGCCCCTATCGCTAATCCGACATCGCCGACCCCTACACTCTCTGGTCGACGGCTTCTCGGGTCTCGCAATTCCCGGGACATTTCCCAGGGCAGCGAGGGTAACCTTTCAGTTAGGCGTTTGAAGACCAAGCGATCCCTACCATCCATTCGTGGCTTAGGCTCGACCCCTTCAATGACCGCTTCCCATAGACCACTGGTCGATCGTCCAGTTCGCCTTCCCTCTGCCAGACCTAAAACACCGGTTGATCACCCCGCAACTGATGCGAGATCACTGGGTCGTAGGCCACAGGTGCCATTTATGCCGGCTGGTGTATCGGAATCCCAATCACACCATGCCAGTGTGAAGGGGTATCGCTCGTCACGTCGCACCAATTCGGATAGCTCTGGTGGACTTCTTAGTCCGCAGGAGACAGTCTCTCGACTCTCCCGACCAACTCGCAGTGAGCCGTTTCGTACTGGGGTTGGCGACACAATCGCCGACTCTCTCGGTTCCTCTACGAAGCGTACAATCACACGACCTGCCAAAAGACGCAATTTCGGGGATGGAACAGAGTTGGAGTCGTTTGATGACCTATCTACATCTGTCTTGGCAGAGAGCAAGTTCGTCAAAACCCCCACCGGTCGAGGTGCTCCAAGGTCCGTCCGCGCCAAACTCAGTCAGAGCCGGATTGACCCCCCACCTGATGAATCCCCTACCCAATCTTTAACGTCGCCATCAACCTCCAAATTGCGCAGTCCAACACCTAGGTTTGCGCGAGATACAAATGCATCCAGAAATGCAAGGGAACAACGCATTGCATCCATGGCTATTAACTCGAAAGCCCGTGAACCGAATCCTCTTTCAACCTTCACCTCAAACTGGAAGTCCCAGCCTATCTCGAGGATCCCTCCGGCCTCTGCAACGATCAGAAGCCGAAAAGGTAAATCGAATGCCAACTCAACATCTAAGCCGCACTTGATCAAGCCCATGGGATCTGGGGTGCAGGATGCCAAATGTAAGCAATGTCTTTGATCTCTATTTACATGATTTGCCCCAGCTGTAGCTCATTGTTAACCCGTTTTCAGCTGTGAGGGGTATGCGTTACAACCCTACCAATTTCCGGTGGGAAGGAAATGAAAATTTGGTTCAAGAATTTGATGCGACTCCCAAATCACCCAAACCTGCACCAGCTCTCATCACCAATGTTGGCGCGATGCAGAATGTCCAGACCGTTGGTGGAATGGTCTTCGATCCACATCGCATGTGTTGGCTCAGGGCATCTCTTGGGGCTGCTGACGAAGACGACGTGTTTGCCGGTCTGGACGACTTGGATGACAAAATCACCAGTAGCACGATCCATGGACGAAATTCTGGAGCGATTGACCAATTCCCAGTAGTTGGGGATGATGCAAGTGCCGGTGAATCCTCTGACGAAGGGCCTATGACCGAGGAATTTGATGTCGGCCCAGAATTCATTCGACGACAGCGGGTGGAGGAAGACAAGTGGAGACGCAAGGTTGACAAATGGGTTGGATTCGATCGAGGCGATCACGACCACGAAAATCATTGGAGATGGATCATCCGCGATTTAGTGGCCTTTGACCACCATCGGGGATCAGCATAGAAGCATGCCAGATTTGACATCTGCAGAGCTTTTTCCCGGACAGGGGTCGCCTTCTTTTTACCTGCATGTACATGTACTAACCCAAAGCCCATACACGAACTTACGACATGAAGACCATTGGCCGTGATGATTCGGCCGATGTCACGAATTTATGGTTTTGCTTTCTTTTTCTTCTTTTCTTTTGGTTTTTCCAGGCATATCTGACCAAGGGGGCAGAATGCTATGTAACTATATTTTTTGTCTGGGTACATACAGTTTAATATGTCTTTTTTTCGGGGGGGCATTGTCCTTCTTTTTGAGCCGTCTATACTACATGTATATGTATATATATCTCTATATCTATACTAGATTCTATACGATACGAGTATACTCCGTCGATTTAGAGAATATATCGGACTCGGGAATATCCTAAAAACAAAAGCCCCGAGAAAAGAAAGAATAAAAAAAGGAATCGGGAAGCAGCAGAGTAACACCAGATATGTTTTGGACTGCGAGGGTCCGAACCTTGAAGAAGTCGGATGTGTCTCACTTTCAGCCAAACGTATGTCATCCTGTCGTCCCGGGTACTTCACTCTTCCTCTTCCTTGTACACTCCCCTGTACACTCCCCTTGTACTTCCTGTCTCTCTGCTTTTTTTTGGGCTTTCTTTTTCTTTTCTTTTTCTTTTTTCATCCCTTTTGATCCTTGAAACCTTGCCAAAAGTCCCCGATCCCAAGTCTTGGCCTCTGCAAATGCCACGTCAAATCAAAACACCTTCTCACACGGATGCTCACTTGCATCTCTACCCATCTGGGGAAGAAAAAAAAAAATTAAAATTAAAAATTAAACAAGTGGCACAGCATGGCTCAGATACAGCACAACATTGACATGGCAGGGATTGCCCCCTAGGAGACTTCAAATCTCGAGGAATTCATCTCAATTGCCTCAGAGCAGTTGTTCGTACATCAATGTACGCTCTATCGATGAGGTCCCCCATTCTCTCTTCCTCTTCTCTTCCCCGCACTCTCTCCCTCTCCCTCCCTCCCTCACTCTCTCTCTCTCTCTCTCTCTCTCCCCCCCCCCCCCNGGATGAACCCAACGGGAAGAAAGCTCAAGGGATGCAGAACTTCCCAGAAGAGTGGGGGATTCCCAATCCATGTTCCTTACCAATTTGCACGGCTACCTGCATGGACAAATCCCTCTTTGCCGGGGGAATCTCCTGCCGACTTTGTTTGACTGTGAAGCAAACGTGCAGAGACAAAGAGAGATTTTCCCCCCTTTCTTGATTCGATTGGGAAAGATCCTATACGGGAGTAGAGTTGTTCCGCAATTCTAAGTATAGGAAAATTCGGGGAGATGAGGATTTCGCCCCCCGCTGTACTTCGGTCAAATCAGGAGAGCCGAATGGTTTCCCCCCTCCCCCCCCTCCTCAAACAGGTCATCATGGTTTCCGATAGGGTGCCTCGAATAGCCTTGTCCACTCCCATATCCTCAACGTGGCTTCTTGAGGCAAATGGTGGCCCTGATTGACCTCAGGGCATCGAAAGGCAGGAATCCGTATCACCATTGCTTCTGTGCGCTGTCGTATCAGCCTGCTTCCACTTTTCGATACCTTCGGCAGGTCGGAAAGAATTGACCACGAACCCTAGTCCTTTCTCGCTGCTTTTCTTTTTGTTTTCTTTTGTTTTCTTTTTTTTTTTCCGTTAGACCCATGTTATACCCATGCCGCTAACTTCCCTGCAAGCTCTGGTAATACCTATGCTTCCGTACCTTACAGAGCTCTGTTCGACTCGCCTGGCTCCATCATTTCTTTTTCTCTGTGGAATATTTGCTGTTGGTCTTCCAGGGATGCCCTATGTTGTCTCTGTCCGCTATCTCTGTCGCGACATGGTCTCGTGCACTTCATCTTGGGCATCAGCCATGTCAGTCCTGCACTGTTTGTCCATTGGGGTCTTTTTAATAGAATTGTTACCCCGTTTCCAGATGGGCTTTCTGTGAATTATTCCTCTTTCTCTCTTTCTCTCTTTCTCTCTCTCTCTCACTTACGCACTGTGGTCTTCTAGACACATCTCAATTCTTTTTGTGATACTTGTTGTGGTGTACCAGGGTACTGTGGCATATCTTCCTCGACTACATGCAAACGTGTTAGCCCAGTCTTCGTTTCACTATCACTATCATTATCATCACACTTGGAGTTTCATATATATCTTTCTTTCTTTTTTATCTCCTTCTTCTTCTATCTGTTTGAGGCAGATCGACGTGAGCTGAACAACAATCAAGTGACATCCAACCCAGGCATCAATTATGAGCAGCTTTGCAAGGCGCAATGAAGGGAATGATGCGTATCTCATGAATCACCAAATGGCAGTGCCTGGCTCGTACGGTCAGCCGGAGAGTCATGAATTCAAGCAAGAGAGCCATGATTTCAACACTGGATCCAGTTCATACCATTTCCCTCAGCATTCCTTCAACCCATATGGGTCCCAGTTTGGGCAGCCCTATGGTCCACAGTCGAGTCTGTCTCCGGGGTTGCAGCATTTGCAATATACGTCGGAGCATTCGATTCCATCGATGACAACACCAGATGACCCAAGGCTACACCATCCGCCGCAGTTCATGTCGCAATCGCGCTACCTGCAAGGGCCAAGGTATCTGCCCCGCGACCCGCTGGGTGAAACAGAGATTGAAAACCAGGAGTCTCACAATGAGACTACATTGTTATCAGAGGCTGTAGTGCCTGCACTTAGTGGATTCCCTGATGTAAAAGAGTTTGATCAACTGATGCAGAAGTGAGTGATCTATGGCAACCCATGCTAGACCTAGGGCTAATATCTCATAATTCTAGCTATGTCGAGGACCTATCTATCAAGAAGCAAGATAAAGCGTTGATATATGCTAAAAGAGCCCGTAACATCAGAACTGTGTTGATTGACCCTAAAGATACGGCGGTGGAGTCGGCTCAATTCCGGTATGCTTCTCTTTGATTTAATTAATTGCCTGCCTTGCTAAAAATCAAAATCAAAATCAGGTTCTGGGTCAAAAAGATGTTCAAGCTCCAAGCAGTGGGATCGGATGTAAGTATCGCTTGTCCCACTTAACATGACCAGTCAATGCTAATGGAGTAATTTGTTACGATGTGAAGCACAGGAAGATGATCTGTCACGAGGGAAAGCCAGTTGCAATCCGGGAGAAATTGTTCAAAATTCTCACCAAGGCCCATCAGCAATGCCAGCATGGTGGTCGAGACAAGACATCTGCTCAGGTCCGGCGGATCTATTCATGGTGGGCAAATCCGAGTTATATATACATACACATGACGTGTCTGGCTCACAGTCACTGACTATATCATTAGGGTGCCCAAGGAACTGATATCCCGCTTCGTCAAGATCTGTCCGACCTGCCAGGTGCGCCGTGGTGGATCACGCCTGACACCACCCAATTCGCGAAGAAGTTCCCCCAGACTGGAGATGGTCTCTCGATCCCCCAAACTGCCGTCGCCGCCAATCTCACGACGAGAGTCGACGTTTGCTGGTCAGATTCCCCTCGACAGGACGCAAGCAGACTATTTCGGTCATCTACATGGTCACAGTGGCTGGTTGGATAGTCATCAAAATGTGCAAGGTCGCTCGAATCTAGGTAACGGAGTTCGGTCGTTCCAAGGTCCCATGGGTAATCTTTCACACCCAATTGCTGGCACCCTGGATCCCTTCTCCACCGATTTATCCATCCCTCCATCCCAATTGAGTTATACAACGGGATATGTCCCGACACATGGGGCTGCGCCTCAACGAGAGTTTTGATTTGTCTTTTCTGGTCGACTTGTGTGAATGTTGCTTTTTGATATTATGGGAGTATACTACTTGCGTACTCCCCAAAAGTATACCTTGCTAGGAGCCTCTAGATCGTCTTATGGTTTCTTGTCAACCACAAGTCTGATACGTGGCATCCACGAACAGGGCAAGAAGTTGATTCTCATTTGTTACAGGGCCTTGAGTGTACGAAGAGACAAGAGATTCCAACAGTGAATGGTAGGGAAGGGAGGAATTCGAATAAAAACGGAAAGAATATGGGGAAGAAAAAGAAAAACAAAGACCAAAATACTCTTTACATGATTGAATAATTGAATCTTGAATATTTGCATTATACAACATAGGCTACGTGTGAATGGTAACCGATGGCCCCCAAAAGTACCGAAGTTTTGAGAGAAAAGCCGAGAATTTCCATTTTCTGGTCAGCACTTTAGAATACATCAATCAGATATGCACATGGTCCGTGATCGTATTCGATATTCGATATTCGGTAGTCGATTCCGGGTTTATTCGAGCCTCATGTGACCATTCCTAAATGCATACAGATTGGCGACATGGAAACATTAATTCATAGCAACTCCCAGCGTGGGGGGGGCTTGAGGGGGGTATTGCATGGTTTCAAGGCACTCGGTGCTTGTGAGATAGACGATCACCAGTGTTCCAGGCAAATATAGAAAGGAACGATCGGATTGGATTCAAAACTCCATCTCGGAACCTTCAGAAGATCCAAGATATTATCAATTCTTCAACTCATTCAAAAAGAAGACAGGACTCTAAACAGGAAGCGAGAACTTCTTGCCCTTCAAAACCCTGGGAGAAAAAAAGCGCGAAAGTTAGTGTCCACATCACACATCTGCCTATTTTGGGGTTGAGCCGATTGGGCTTACTTGTTGTAGTAAATGTAAAAGAAATCGGAGTAAAGCAACGTTTGGATGATTCCAGCAATAATGCTGACAGGCTGGAAGGAACGTTGGAAGGAGGCTTCGGTGAAATAGCGGAAGACCCAGTTCGGGATGTAGAGTGCCCTATAGAGTCCTAGAGCAAACAGGTAGTGGGTGGTGATAGTATCGGCCTCCCCGGTTCGTTGTAGCATGAATAGTTGTGGCAATATAGCAACCGACTCCAACCAGATGGAAAAAGTCCACAGTATCTACAGGACGTTAATCTTGATGCTTCCACACCACAGACAAGATGCAGCTAACCTCAGAGATGCGATAATCGCGTGGAAAGAGAATCGCGAGCACGGCACTAATTCCGAGGAGGTATTGAACCTTGAAAGTATCGATGTTGGGATCATGTGTGGGTTTGAAGTCGTTGAGCATGAGGTAGATGACGTAGGCCGAGGAACCGATAAACAAAAGTTTGAACGTCGTGAGGTATAGGGAGTCGGTGAACGTCCAGAAAAGATCTATTAAGGCGCATGAGCGATTGCGATGAACATAAAGCCGACAGTGACGTCGAGACCTACCGAGATACCGAGTGACAAAAACGAGAAGGTATAGCACCTGCGATTTGAACGACAACCCGGAACAACTCTGCGATTTGCCATTAGTTGGAAGTTATATGCGGCTTTATAGACAAAAGAACATACGCTCGACGTCTTCATCTTCTGCAGAAGCATGAAGATCGATGCCAAATGGGAGAAGTCGGCTGCGATTGAACGTTAGTATATCGCATTGGTTTTTGGTTTTATGTCGTACCTAATAACCTGAAGAGATTCATTATGCCGGAGACGGGTTTCAATTAGCAGTATGAATAGTGATCTAAAGTAGGAAAGAGAAAAAGAGAGGAGGAAGAAGGAGAGGAGAGGGATGAGTTTGAGAATTGGTAGGAGTTTACACCAAAACAGCTGAGTTGTTGACACGAAGGCAAAAAATGGAAGGGGAACTTAAATTACTTGCAGATCAGGTACAATGGGGGTGGATGTGCATTACATTACATGGTATGTACATGACATGGTATGTAACGTACACCCGGTACATACCTGAAAATACATACTTTAATAAATTGTGTATTCTTTCAAAGTATGGAAAAGTACGGAGTAGTCATATATCCATGGTAAGAGATACAGACCTAGGTACTCAATAAAAAGAACTCGTACAAGAATAATATTTCCATAAGTATTTATACATCGCCTGGAATGCATAATGTCGTCAAATCATCATATTGATACAACCTGGGAAAGAAAAAAAAAAAATCATGATCGTCACCTACGACCTCCCAATGCCCAGACACAACCAGACACATGACCGGATAAAACGCCGAGTTACATTGCCATTGTAGGACAAACATGTATGATTTGCCTCGCTAGAACAAGTTTCCGCCCCCAATACTCTCATCGGCCATTCGCTGGAGATGGCCTTCAGCTAGCTCGCTCTTCAGGGCGCAGATTGAGCTTTCGCGATCCAGTCGATCCCAATCTCGAAGTTCCGCTCGCTTAGACCTCTGCGTCTCTGCGATCTGCTCAAGAAGTTTTTCTTTGTCGACATCAAGCTGAGCCAACCGCTTCTCCACAGCAGGGTCTAGAAGTGACGGAAGACTCCGACCTTCGGGGATGATAGTACATAGTCCCGCAAGATGGTTGATCCCCCTCGGAGCCAATGGTTGACTCACAGATGGTGTGCTGGGTTGCCGGGTAGTCGAATGTCGGTAACTGCCACCTGGTGCGGGGGATGAAAAAGAAGCGCGAGGACCTGCTGGTGGGGGTTGCGAAGGTGCCATAGTTCCACGGCGTACCGGCGGAGACCCCGTCCAAGCTTCACGTGGGCCAGGTCCGCGGCGAGGACGAGTCGGCGCTGATAGTAAAGAAACATGCGGGGGACCGCGGTACTGGTTAGATGAGGGCCTCGGCCCCTGATAAGGTCCTGATGGCGGCAGCGGAAGTGGGCTTGCACCGTGGTTTTTCGGTTGAGTGGGAATGTTGCCACTAACCCTGGTCCCGCTTGTCTGAGGTTCCAAATGTGCTCTCTCTGGAATCGAAAAAGGCGAATGATTTCCAACCGATACTCGGTCCTCATGATCTGGCCGTTGTTGTGGGTGTGAGGGCTCCGTCTCGTAGATCTGATCCCGGTGCGGAGATCGACCTGAAGGTTTTGACGAACGTTGGAAGGGCACCGGAGAGCGAATCGGCGACTGAGTACGAGCTCCATGGGAAACCACAACGGGCTTTTCTATAGCCGGCGATGAACGTCGAGATATCAGGACGGACTGTGAGGGTGCAGGCGAAACATGTCTTGATGGCGACAAAGTCCGATCTCGTTTCGCCGCATCACGAGGATGGCCTCGATGGGGGGCATGAGCTGGACTTTGTGGCAACAAGACTTCTGGCTGTACTCTCGGCGAGGAAGCTCTAGGGGGTTTGTCAACATTTAAGACGGCAGGGCCGTCTCGTCTCGCGGATCGGAAGACTTGGCTGCCAGGAGTTGTATCGCGTATCCGTCTTGGACTGTTGCGAGCACGGGATGCGTTGCGTGATCTGCCATCACTGTAGGGCGATTTTGAGCGCCATTTCGGGGGCGGTGATCTGACCCTTTCATCTCTTCTGGGCGAGAACCTTCTCGGTGGAGATCGTCGTCTTTCATAGAGGGGTGGACCGAAGTTTCTCCCCGGAGGAGTACGTGAGCGGCGCCGGTATAGCAGTGGTGATCGACTTCGTAGGCGCCCATATCCTCTATTTGATGACGGTACCCAAGTGTCGGCTCGTGGTCGAGGAGGGCTTCGGGTTCGTGGTGGTGAACGCCGGTGACGAATTTCATACCCCCGAGAAGGGGAACGACCGTTTCTTTCGGCTGGGCGATAGCTTTCTCCACCTCTTCGTTCATCAAATCTATGGAAATACTTAGAAATTTTTATTTCCTTTCAAACATTTTGATGCGTCTACAAACCTTCTGCGATCCCAGTCCATTCTGGCACACGGATAATATGAATATTGGAGGGAGTGAGATGAATGTCGAAGTACCCTGAGGTAGGAAACAAAGTTGGAGCACAGGAACACACAATTACCTAGTGCTACTTTCCCAGCTCCTGGGGGAGAGAGAACGGAAGTCGATCAAAGTACAAGGGTAGATGAGAGAATGGAGCTAAACCCCTTTTGGAACACATTTCCCGTGACTGTGAGCCTCAATGTATGTACGCACATAATATAATATAACTACATATGTAGTAGTTAACTAGTTAGTATAGTACTTTGTCGATATGAGCAATTGGTACAGACAAATCTACGGAGTATTCCACTTGAGGTCTCATAGATTATTCAATAAGAACCTTGATTCAAAACTAACCGTACATTACAGGCCATATGGTTTTCTTGTAACCTAGAATGTACACCAAAGCAGCCAAACTCCAATGCTCATCATGAAAGAAGCACGCCCAGGGGACTCAAATGAAAGAAAATCGAAAGAAAACAAAAATACACCGAAAGAAGTATCTTCAATGCTTCCCTCGTCTCTCCTCCTCCTTTCGGAATCTTTTGCGGTGCTCCTGTGCAATCATATCACTTAAATCCTCCTGGAAACCCCAGTTCGGTGGATTCTGCTGTTGTCTCTGTGACTCGTACATGCTCTGGAGGCTTTCTTTGCTGAGGCCATCGCCGGATTGAATTGCATCCAAGTTCACAGACACTTCCACATCGCCAGGCTTCTTGCGTTTCCGGGTTTGGTCATCTGCGCCAAGAACAGGAGGCTTGCCTGTTGAATTGCTGAGGTCATAGGCCCTATCACCTCCGAAAAAGCCTTCTACGTTCGTTTGCCTCTCAGGAATGACTTGATAAGCACTCCGAGGGTGAACGGACTCCTCTGTGTCAATACCACGATGGTGTTTGCGCACATCAAACTCCCCAGAAACATTCTCAGCGCCAACGAACTCAGATGGTACTGCTGAGTCTATTCCACTTGGGGTTTCCATGCCACTAGGAGAATGGGCACTTGCACCCACGCCATCTTCGTCGCTTTCTTCCTCATGTTCATCCTCCTCCTCCTCTGCTTCACTCTCCTCTTCTGACTCTTCTGACTCGTGCAATTCTCCCCAAAGATCTTTTTCGATCGGCTCTCCTTGTTGGGCATGTTGTTGAGGTTGTAAAACACCGAAGATATCACCTCCGAATAATGGGCGGTTGTGTTCATCGACAGGTGGCTTTCCATAACCTCCGGGATGGTAGCCCCACGACGCGCCGGGCGGAGGCGGTGCATTGAGGCCGGGAACTTTCAACGCGGGGTAGGAAGATGGGGGACCATATCGCTGCTGGTTGACGAGCCATGGGGGAGGGGCTCCTGGAGCCATACCAAGAGCATCCCTTAACTCATCGCTCAGCTCACCAGGTCGGAGGTGCTTGAGGTTGGTCTCGTATTCTTTGCCCTCGTAGTAGATCTCGCCGTAGCGAGTCAGCTCTGGCTTAGTTTGGAAACGGAAGAATGCCTCGTAAAGCTTCTGGTAATCAATGTCCAGCTTGCCCATCTTCGGTTGCACTCTTTCGCGTTGCTTCTGTTTCAAGCTTGACTGTTCCTGCTTCTCTAGAGCGGCATCGCGCATTTCAGATATTCCGGTCTCTTGTATAAATTTCGGGAGAGCAAACGGCGCCTTCTCCACTCCCCGTTTGGATGAGAGATACTCTCGTTTAAGCGACCAGTGGGAGGGTACCGGGACAACATTGCGATGGGCTTTAATGTGAACGAGGAGTCGAGGATCGGGGGCGGATGTATCTGTCCATTCAACGATTTCGGGCTTTCGTACCATTGCTTTGAGTTCAGCAACGGATAGCTTGTTCATTTCTTTCCGCTTCTTTTTTGAAATCTTGGGTTCGCTCTCTTGCTCTTCATCGGGTATTTCATCACCATCGTCAAAGAAGACCTCCGGTTTATCAGTCTCCTTGGTCAATGAATTTTCGTCCACTGTCTCGTCGAATTTTCCGGCAACGCCTTTGTACATTTCCCATAGCGGATCGGTTGGCTCAATAAACAGATCAGTGTTGGTATCAGCCGGCGCATCCTGGGCGGTAGCCACTGGCGGAGGCGACAGCTCCCTTGATGTGGTGTTGTCAACGGGAAGGCTCGTAGTCTTGGTAGTAGTGTCAGTTTTACGTCAACTATGGCTGAGAGACTTTGAGGGATATATGTTCCTTACCTCGGCTTTCTGCGCCTTTTTCTTGGCTCTTCTGAGCTGGTTCTTGCTCAATTTCATGGCCGCGGGAAGGTTTGGCAGCCGCTCAATGAACGCGATGCCAGGCGGAGAATATTGCAAAAATGGAAAAGAGATATGGCACTGACAGCTTGGATCAATTGCGTGCAACGATAGATTCAGGTAGCGAACGACAGTGGGCGGACAAGGTTAAAAACAGAATATATTGCATCTCGATTGTCATCACGTGCGTCCAGCTACAATGCATTACCGCCTTCATTTTGCCACACTCGCGTCACTTACATAAAAAAGCAACCTCGAGGGCTTAGAAGCCTTCCAACGTTGGAAGTTTTTGTCATTTCTTCTACGGTGATTGACTAATATACATTGTTATAGATGATTTTCGGTATTGTTCCAATGAATTACTGGCACGAACCCCCCTAAAAACCAAAAAAAAGATAAAGCATTATTGTACAAAATGTGAAACAAAACGAGCCATGTTCCATGATGAGACTATCAACGGGGATAACAAATACAATCCCGACACAATTTGCACCGGAAGCAAAAGATTTAATCAGGTTTGCAGAGCAGTATTTCACTAGCCCAGCCATATCATAGGGAGAGAATCCGGATGTAAAATGTGTGCTGGTGTTGATGTGAGTAGTGCAATGTTGAGCTCAGCAAAGCCTAGAAGTTTAGGCAGACAGTCTATTTCTTCTTCTTTGCGGACCTCGATTCTGTTCAAGTCTTAAATTTTGATCGTAGCATGGTACCATTAGGTGTAGAGGAACTTACCTGCAGCAGTTCGTTTCTTCTTCGGCCGGCCCTTTCCTCGTAATTTGGCACTATGAATCGGATGTTTAGTGAGAACACATGTGGTATGGGACAATAATTCTTACATCTGAATGGCTTCTTCTCTGTCATCTTCAGCTTCGTCAAATGTTGTCAATCCAAGAGGTTTATAAGTGTTTTGTAGATCTTGGAAAGACACAGTCTGCTTTGGGTACCAGGCTGCAAGCGCTGGCCCACGCAAGCGCTGTCTCAAGACCTTATTTCCGAGTCGAAGTCGCTGTGGGTTGAAATTAAGAGAGAATATACGGCATTGGGTCTAGAGAATTGCCAATTAGTGAATGCCAGCAGAGTGCAATAAAATGGGTTGTTGAACCTTAACTAGATCCAAGATCCGATTTGACGCCATTTTCTTTTCTCAGAGGTTCAGAACAATCATATGCAAAAAGAAATTGGTGAAGCAGCTGTTCACAGCAGCTCGGTAGACAGATGTCATCGAACTCAGGGAGATACAAACTGAAGTTTGCCCGGTAGTCATGTGACCTCCGAAGTATACCGCCTACCTATCATCCATGCTTTTACCTCAAGGGAAAAACAAAACGAAAAAGGGAAGAAGAAAAAAAAAAGAGCGCAAGAACAAAACTGGACTGAGACTAAAAAGTGCTACAACAATTGACATGTCTCAAAACAAGAACATAGCGGATTCAGCAGGCTTAAAAAAGCCAGCGGTAAATCTGAAAAGATCATCATCAGTCTTTGGGTCAGATGCCACACAAAATTCACAAAAACGGCCCAAGGTGAATACCGTATTCTCATCTCACTGAGTGAATTCCCTTGGATTGAATTAATTTGCTAACATCTACGTGTATCAAGGTTCAACAATCAAGTCGGCCATCGGATACTAAGTTCTCTATTGGTGAGAGCCGCAGCATGGCCAAGTCTAGCAACAATTCTCGTCTACTTCTTCTACAGCACCTCGTTCGAGAGATTTCAACCGATTCCGATCTCACTGGCGCTGACTCGGAGGTTATGGATGCAATTTTGAGGCTGGATGACACATTTCGTGGGACGAAGGATCAATTGCCTTCCAGAGATTCTTCCATGGCTGGTGAGGTCCCAAAATCACACCACTCAGATCACAGCTCCAAGTTGGTCGGCGGATCGTGTGACCCTAGGCTCCCCCCGATCATGGATGACAAGCTGGAACTTGCTGTCTTTACCCATCCGGCTCTTAGCAACAATAACAACACGACCTACGACCGACTCGAGATTCTAGGCGATGCATACATTGAGCTGATTGCAACCAAACTTGTCTGGGAGAAATTCCCAGATTTACCAGCAGGTCGAATATCACAGATTCGGGAGATCCTTGTTAAGAATGAGACACTTGCGGGCTTCGCAGAAAGCTTTGGTTTGGACAGCAGGGTTTCTGTGCCGCCAAACTACAATACCCCATCAAAGCGATGGACCAAGACAAAGGGCGACGTCTTCGAAGCCTACGTCGCAGCAGTCATACTATCCGATACTGTTTGTGGCTATGAAGTAGCCGAGCATTGGCTAGCAGGTCTATGGATGCCAATCCTCAAGAACTTGGGACATCAAAAAGGGGAGTTACGCTCCAAGGAGGCTCTTGCTAAGAAGATCATGGGGAAAAATGTCAAACTTGAATACATTGAGGAACGTCCATCAATTCAGCAGAAGGGTGGCACACAGACTTTCTTCGTCGCGTTATATCTCACTGGGTGGGGATGGGGCAGGAGGTTTCTGGGTTCCGGTCAGGGTTTGAGTAAAGCAGCTGCAGGTGACGAAGCAGCGAAGAAGGCCTTGCTGAATACGCCTTTGATTCTTGAGATCATGTCAGCAAAAGAATCATGGGAGTCAAACTCTTGAAATCCTTTGATCATATGCCTCTCACGATCGGGTCAGTTTCTTCAAGTTACTACCTAGATCCCAACATTACATCCACAGTGAAGAAAATAGCACTAGATGGATACATCCATGCACATCTACCTACATAGGACATACAACATAAGGTAGGTCCATGATATTCACGTCCCAGCATTTGCACTATGTTAATATACCAATTCCCATCTATTCTTAATCGTTCTCCCTACTGATTCCTCTCTGAATCATATGATCGCGAGGTAGATGGTTCTATTATTCACCGTTAAATAAGGTAACATGCTTTTATCATAGCGAAGTGTAGTGGTCTAAACCTTTTAGGTAAAGACCATATTCCTAGCACTCGATTTTCAATGTCAGTGTTTAGTGGAGTATTGTTATATTTTATGTTACCAGCCAGTTCTAGTCCTCCGCACAACCCAGTTAAGAGGGGATCTAGAGTATCTGCAATGAAGCTGTAGATGTGACTGGAAATCTCTAAATGCGTCGAGAGGAGAGAAACTATCTACAAGCATGAACTAGACTAAAGAACTAGAAGCTAGACTACGCCAAACCCGCATTATATATATTTATAATAGTAGTAGTATTTAAGGTAATAACTTTGAATAAAAAGGAGACATATATAAAGGTTCGCATATTAAATAAGAGAGAGATATAAATACTCCCTTTAAAATAGATATTTATATATAAATTTAATACTAATAGTATACTTAAAAAGTTTAAAATAATAATATATATCTATAGAGATCTTTAATAGATAACCACTAAAGAAAAGAGAGCTACTATATTAGCTATTAAAGTAGTAAAAGTAATATTTATATTAGTAATAGCCTTTAACTTTAAAATAAGATATTAAGATATTATTACTATGTTCTTAAATTTAGTCCTATAAGGTAAGGTATATTTTAAGTATTTATTAAGATTAAAAGAGAAGGTTATTATTAGCTATTATATAAAGCGCTTTATAAATTATATATATTATTAAGACTTTAATAATAGGAAGTAACTAATATATTAGTTAGATTAGGTGCAATTATTAATTTAAAGGATCTTTATATCTTTATAATAAATAAGATTATTATCTTCTTTTATATTAATAATAATAATATTATACCTAGATCTTATATATACCAAGAATGTAATGATTTATTATTTCAGGTAGACTTCGGCACAACCCATTCTAACCCGGACCCAACCCAACCCAACCCAACCCAACCCAAAGTGGGTTTTGGGTCCATTGCTTCGACCCAACGATGGGTTTTGGGTTATAACTAATAACCTAAAACCTATTGGGTAACCTATTAGGGCCCTAATATATTATAAATAAAACAAACCAAAAATTTATATGGTTAAAATTTAAAGATTTAAATATATATATATCTAGCATAGTAACTCAATTTTAAAACAAAAACAAATTTATATAAAAAGCATTTTATACTATTAAAAAAGTATATTTAAAAATGCTAAGACTTAGATTTTATGAATTTTATGAATTTTATGAATTTTTATACAAAAATGGGTTCAAATGGGTTATTATTGGGTTATTGGGTTTTAGGTTGGGTTGGGTTATAGAGGGCGGAACCCAAAACCCAATGGGTTGGGTTTTGGGTCGGAGACTCCGACCCAAAATGGGTTCTGCCGAAGTCTAATTTCAGGTATATAGGTATTCTTTCTTAGTATCTTTAATTAATAATATAGGTATAGGTATTATTAATAGACTTAGTACCTTAGGTAAGGATAGGTTATAAAGTTCTTATATATTATACTAAATAGTAATTAATTTAATATATAGTAGCTAAGAATTCTATAATTCTGTGTCCTTTAATATAACGCGAGAGGATATCGCAGAGAGATATAAATTAGTTATTTTAATATTAGTATATTAATAACTTCTGATAATCTTTTAAGGATTTTTTAGGGGTTACCTTCGATAATTCAGGGGTTAACTCGGTTATTAATTTATCTACTAATTCGGCGACAGTAAGGTAAAATAATAATACAATCTATTTATAGTATAGATCTATTTAATTAGAACGATTCTGGGCTTATAACTGATAGAAATCACCGGTATTATAATATATAGTTCAAAATAACAGATATATATAACTCTAACTGACTAAAATGACAAATTCCACTATTTAATAATCTGCTTAGGTATAGTTGACTAAGCTCACTATATATTTTATATAGGGCCCACTAGACCTGGCAGTGACCCTCCGGGTGGTCCATGACCTTGGACCCTCCGAGGGTCCAGCGACCCGCCAAGACCTAAATTTTGACATAAATATATATAAATCATGGTTTATAAGCATATTATTTCCTAATTAGGATAGGTTATGCATGCATAATTTCCTTGGCGGGTCCAGAATCCGGACTTTGGACCCTCCTTAGCGTCTTGGCGGGTCCAAATGGAGGGTCACTGCCAGGTCTAGGGCCCACTATTACAGTGGTCTATATATTTTCCGAGGTATTAAAGACTTGGGTTCCTAGTTATGTATTGTAATATAGCTTTCGACATATTCTTTTATATATTAATATCTATATTACTATTCCCTAATATATTAGAATTTATTCTTTTTTATTATTTTCTAGTCTTTTTATTCTATATAATAGTTTTATTAGTCTATATTAGTTTAGTAAATACTATTAGATCTAGGCTTTTAAAGTATTATAGTTAGTATTAAGACTATTAATTTATTTATAATATTATAAAAAGAGTCTTTTCTTCTAATTAAATTATTTAGTATTAATAATAGTTAAGTAAGATATTATTTTTTATAAACTATTTCTAATTAAGGATTAGATTATATTTTTTTAATTTTATAAAAAGTACAAAGATCTATTATTATATATATCTATCTATATAAATAATAAAGAATATAATATAAATACTTAATTTATTAAAGGTTCTATTAAAACCTCTAAGTATTTCTAATTAAATTATTTTATTTAAATTTTAAACTACTTTCTAAGTGGTAAGATTATTATTATATTTATAAAAATAGAACTATTTACTTTTATATTATTAAGTACTAAAATAGAAAAAGAGTAACGTATTTCACTACCGAGCGGCGCACACCACCGAGTGGCGCACCCCATCGAAAACGCGTCAATTAATTTAACCCCTTTTTCTTCAACCACCTACCATGCCACCAATTCGCTCCTAACACTCTAGAAATTTAATAGAGTAGGAGGGTAGGATCTTACTAGCTATCTAGGCTTTTAAGAATCAAGAAATCTCTTCAATTCGTAAAGTAGTACGCCGTTTTACTATACCTGAAACTAGACCTGGCAGTGACCCTCCATTTGGACCCGCCAAGACGCTAAGGAGGGTCCAAAGTCCGGATTCTGGACCCGCCAAGGAAATTATGCATGCATAACCTATCCTAATTAGGAAATAATATGCTTATAAACCATGATTTATATATATTTATGTCAAAATTTAGGTCTTGGCGGGTCGCTGGACCCTCGGAGGGTCCAAGGTCATGGACCACCCGGAGGGTCACTGCCAGGTCTACCTGAAACTACCCTCCGCCGCCGCCTTAGTAGTATATAAAACCGCGCGAATTCTTATACTAATTACTTTAAATTAACTAAAATTAAAGAGGAATCTCTTTAAAAATAGATTCTCTCTATAGATCTATATAGAGTAGCTCCCTAGCCCTCTATAGTATAAGAAATAGTAGATCTTCTTCTTTAAAAGCGTAGAACTACCCTAGTCCTTTCAGTTAGCCAAAATTAGGTTATAAAATTTGTTAAATAATATCCTCTCCTCTCCTCCTAATTCTTAAAATAATATAACTATAAATATATAAAATATAAAGACCCTAAAATTATTAGGGAGTAGTTTAATCTAGTTTAAAAAATAATTATTTAATTTAGAATTAACCCTAATAATATTTATAACTTTAATAAGACTAGTTTCGTAATAGGGTTAATAGTAATTATAAAAGTTATAATAAGGAGTAAATATTATAACTAGTAAGTACTTTTATAACCTAGAAATTAAGAGTAGGTAACTATTATTAAGTATATAAATACTTCTAGCTAGGTCCTTCTTTTATATATAATTTTTAAAGGTAAAGTCTTTCTTAAATTATAGTTTAAGGGCCTCTTAAAGGATTAGCGCTTTAAGGTTAATCCTAATAGCTAGACCTTTAATAAAATTAGCTTTTATTAGCTTAAGAAGCTCTTTNCTTTAAGGTTAATCCTAATAGCTAGACCTTTAATAAAATTAGCTTTTATTAGCTTAAGAAGCTCTTTATTCCTAGTACTTTTTTATATA
>NW_015971229.1:0-1594 GCF_000769745.1 Penicillium expansum
GACCCGACTCGACCCTCAAAAGGGTCGGGTTTCGGGCCTGTTCCTAAAGCTCGCAGCGGGCTTCGGGCTTTTGGTTTGGGCCTATAGCTCGAAGGGGGGGGCCCGACGAGCCCCCCCCTATGACTAAACAGTGCAAACATACTAATTTCTTATGACTGCACAAATAATATAGAAATTCCTAGTATTTTTAAGTATTTCGATTATATCGTTCACTTTAAATTCAATAAATCATTGATTCGTTTAAGTATATATTAATATATTATAATTAAATCAAGTATGAACTAATAAGACTGATATATATTATCCTCTATATACTTCCTTTTCCTCCCTAATATATATAGCTAAGTAGTATAACTTGGTAATAGAGGATCGCTAGTATTATTATCACTAGTATTATTATTATTAATATCAATCAAACTACCTAAGCTCTCTAGCTATTCTTCTATATCACTAATCTATTCAATTTTAATATTATTAAGCCTATTATCCTTTTCCTCTCTTAATACTTCGATCTTATTTAAAGAGAAGAATCGTTTAAGCTCTTTTACCTTATATAATTTAAGGTTAAATCTTAATATATAAAGGAATAGTATTAACTCTTTAATAGTCTTAGCCTTTATATAACTATAGTAATAATAGCAAATATTATAAGTAGTATTAAATAATCGTTCTATACTTATACTAGTTACTAGAATTATAAGAATATCTTATATAAGTAAAGTAATTATAGGAAAATAGCTCTAATTCTCTTACTAAAAGGGTAGTAGCTTAGAATTAATAATATCTATATAGAATTAGTAATAGATATTTATTAAAATAAGACTAGAAAAAGAGTATAACTTACCACTATTAAAATACTAGGTTATCTTATTACTAACCGGCTTCGCTTTAGGTTTCTTTAGGCGAAGTAGATTATAAAGAGCTATACTTAGCCTTAATCTAGAAGAGGAGATTAGTAGGCCTTAACTAGTAGTATAACACTCTTAATAAGGTAAGAGAGTATCTTAGAATAAGGCTTAATATTTATTATACTATTCCTTTATCTAATTATTAGAGAGAAAGAATTAGAACCTATTATCTAGTACTAGTATAGTACTAATTATATAGATATAATTATAATTATAATCTATCTATAAATAGTACTTATTAAGCTTTAATCGGCTAGCCTTAAAAGAGGAAAGTATCTATTATTTCTATAGGACATACTTTTATTAAAGCTACTTAATAGACTTCTTAAGGTACTTAAATAATATATTATAGATCTAGAATACTAGATATATAGTTATATCTTAAGTCTTTAAAAGCGTAAAAGTATATTTATAGAATAGCTTTATAAGATAAAGAAGGTAATCAATCTAGCGCTATTTATCCTTATTAAGTACTATCTCTTTATAGTTATAGTCTATATAAAATATACTAAGGAATTCACAGAGCCTCTTTACCTAGTAAAGTATAAGAAATATTAAGTTCTATCTAGTCTTTATATCCTAAAGTAGTATAAGTACCTATTTTAAGGGCTAAAGACTAATAAATACTTCGCGATATTAGAGACTAGCCTAGATATAAATAGTAAGATACTATACCTTATTTAAAG
>NW_015971230.1:0-63945 GCF_000769745.1 Penicillium expansum
GGGGGGGGGGCGAGGGGTACTTCGAGCTGCGCTGGTTGTGAATGCCCATGGTTCGGGTTATGTCGCGCCGTGGATATGCGTACCCCAGAATCCCCGCACGGAACGAAACCCAACCTTTGTATATTCCATCTATGATGTAGATAGGCATAGTAATGCCAGTTTTTAGTGCACACCAATCAAACGGGCTGGGCTAAAAGTCTTAATTCGTATTTGATATAGAGAGCAGTATAAATGGCCACTAGGACTAATCGGTCGTGGCGTTCTTTTTTGGAGTCCAGGCGGGGAAAGACGCCAAATCTAAATGATAAGCCAGTTCCATGTCTTCCGCCCACGGGGGTATTCCGCCGCGCCCACTTTCCTCTTTCTTTTCTTGCCTCAAAGCATACAGTGGGATTGATATGTCATCGCAATTTGACGACGCAAATAATGGAGCGGAATCTACCCCAGACTGAGCGACAGAATGATAGTGGCACATGTTGGACGTGTCTAGATAAGAACAGACAATGTGATGGGGGCCTGCCTCGTAAGTTCCTTTGCCCTAAGTACCCAGTTGGGATGATCATACGATCGAAATTATCAGGGGTTAAATGCTGACGGCTCCGCTAGGCTGTAGGATCTGCACACAAAGGGGCGTGAAATGTCGCGGATATGGAGTCCGCCTACTGTGGCCGTCGGGAGTTGCAGGCATCTCAAAACAACAGAAGACGGCTAGGAGACGCTTAAGCAGAGCATCGTCGACCCCGGAATCGCCAGAAGTGCTCCTTCCCGGGGCTATATCAGCTCTGGCGCTGCCGGCGGAGGACAGCTTCTTCATGCAACATTACCTCCGTACGTCTTCTACGCAAGCTAAGCTATGACTTATCCCCCCCATCCGCCAATCCTGTGCTCGCTTGCTCATCTATACTTCCACAATTAGAGAATATCGCTAGGATAGCCCTCGCCATCGATTACAATGGAAATGGATATCGCTCCCTGCTGCCTATGGCCGTGAAAGAGCCTGCGGTGTTAAACGCAGCCCTCGCAGTTGCCGCCTCGCACCACAGCCGCTGGCAGCGCAAGCCCGATACAGTATCTCGCAAGTACCTCCGTGCTGCCTCCAAAGCTCTACGAGAGAGGTTTCTGTGTCCGAACAGTATCCATGATCCCGTTACTTTAACCTCGATGTTGCTACTAGTCTCTTTCGAGGTATGTTTATATCGTTTCATTTTTGGAACATTACCCCGATCATTCCGCATTTTACTAAATCGCTTGGTTACTAGGTTTTTTCGGGCTCGAGTCGGTGGAAAGGACACTACGATGCAATCCGTGACTGGATCCGATCTCGGGGCGACTGCTCCGACATCGAACCATTTCTGAAAACGTGGGTTTGTTTGATTGACACCCAGACTGCCCTTAATCTCGGCGAACCAGCGATGCCAGAACTAGAATCCTGGCTTGATATAACCACAGAAACGGCGGGTCAGGGGGAATTCGTTGATGCTTTCTTTGGCTGTTCAGCCAAGCTACCGAAGCTTATGGTTAGTCAGTCCACATAGCTATGCTTTTCTCTCCCATCCATTATGAATGTTCTCCCGGGGTCTGTCGACTATAAAAGAGACAAGCTGACCATGTTTGTATTTCAGTGGGCTGCTTCCCGACTCTACGCAGCCTCTAAGGAAAACCAGACAACCATGGATGAATTACAGAACCAAGTGGAAGCTCTACAAGCCCAAATCCGGTCGACAGCCATAGTCCTCGAGTCAAGCCCTCTAGTAAACTTCTCTTGCCGGAGTACTGCGCAGCCGTTCGCGACCGTGGGGATGGGGCAAGAGGAGCTCCGCCGGAGGATGGTCGCAACAGCAGAGATATTCCGACACTCCTCGCACATATATGTGCACCGAATTCTCCACGGACCGGAGGAGCCCCTAACGGAGGAGATGCAGACATCCCTCGACACCGCGCAGGAGCTATTGACAATGGTCCCTGACGCGCTCGGCCCCGGCGCTAACCTCGGTTGGTGCCTGGTTGTCATCGGGGCTGAGATGGATGGCATTCACGAGAGAGATTATGTCCAGTCTAGACTGGATGGTCTACACCTGCTGGGCATCCACAACACAAAGAATGGTCAGAAGATTCTCGATGAGGTCTGGGCTCGTCGAGACCTGGTTACTAGCGGACACGCAATGCCGGAGAGATGGCAGGATACTATGCAACGAATTGGACAGTCGCAAATCTTGGTCTAGTGAATCTTTTAATCGTTGGATTTTGAAGCTAGCACGGGAACATCGTGTTCCGCTATGGAGTGGAAATGTCGATGTGGGACTGGATTTGCTTGCTAGCATGTCTTTGATTTCATCTTCGCCCGCGCGTCTTGACTTACAACGGCACGACCCTGAAACAGTGTGCTGGGTTTCCCAAAAAAGGCTATATTATATGCTCGGGCATCGCTATATGCACACAAAGGGTTGAGGTCTGAGCCCCTTCCAGCCCAACCCGTGGTCACCACTGTGTGGAAATGCCTTTCCTAGACGGGTGGTAGTATATTCTCGCCCTGGTTGCAGTCGACAAAGTTGAACTCCTAGGCTAGGAGAATGAAAGTTACCTGCCGCACGCTGCCTGATCGATTGTTAGGGAAAGGAGCAGTGCGAAGACGCGGATGCTGTTAGGGACGGTGTGGACAACACACTGCGCCTGGGACCTAGCCATGACTGCCTAGGAGCTGCAGTCAGTCAGAGTCTAAACTCTGGGATGTGGTTTTTGGACTACGGAGAATTATCTCCAATGTGTCTCGTATCTGAAACTTGATGTCCACACACATTTTGGCTCTTGTCGAGGAAATTTTCCCTTGCTCAAGACTAGCAAAGTGATCTGTTATAGACGTTGGCCCACTTTCATCGGAAAAATCCACTTTACTTGCCGTGAAAATGGTGCAATTTGCACTTCCAATAGCGCGTGAATGAGGTCTCTGAATTGCTGCCATTGGGGAGGGGTTGCCGTCAGTAGTTTCGCCTTCATGGGCGCGAATTTGCCTTGTGCTTTGCTACCAGTTACAACTATGAAGCTTTTGTGGAAGTTATGCTGCTGGATTATTCCTTGCGCTCCTACTGGAAGTGAATATGTTTACTGCAAGCCAGCCTTTTTCAAGTAATGGAATGCTATGATAACAAATTCCCATTGAACCTCAACCATATTGTCTCAATTGAATAGAATGATACCCTCAGATTGCCGAGTCGCTACCCCCGGGTATAACGTCATTTACCTCGATATAACTCTATTATTTTACAGTATAACGTCTCTGAGACTTTCTATTTTTGATTATCCTTCCTTGCTTTATCCAGACATTATCGCCTCATTGATATATATCGAGACCAGTGACATACAGCTATATCAGGCTCGCTAACCGAGGGCGGACCATTGTCCCCGGAGTAAAGAGGCTGGCCAGTCAAAGATAAATCCTGTACCGGAGCAGATTCCACATATTGGCCCTGAAGATATGCCGGTACGCAACGTCTGGGTTGACTTTTTCCGTGTCCAATAAGAAGATTTTCCTTCTTTTTGCCAGGGATTATACCCCGCATCATCTCCGGCAGTTTGCTGCAGGGACTTCTATAGAACCCCACAAATGGAAATCCTGTCACTTTGATTGGAAGAATATACCTACCGGGATGCAGTGCCGTATCCTACTAAATAGATTCTAGAAACATTCTAAAGCACTGCTACGAGGCCTTGTCTTTGTGCGTTCTTAATTTTCTACTGGAAACGATGTTCATCTCCAAAGAAACCCCCTCGTTGGTGGGATTTGCCGGCCAACATTGGCCAATTGTGGTCTTCGGCATACTGGTATCATGGGCTTTGTCTCAGAGGTATCTAACACCACTGAGACATATCCCCGGCCCGTTCTTCGCATCATGGACCCGCTTCCCCCGGTTTTTTGCCGTACTGATAGGGCGACCTCATGAGTGGGAACTAAACCTTCATCGCAAATATGGTCACGTTGTGCGGACAGGCCCAGACCTTGTCTCAGTGGGAGATCCGGCGGCAATCAACGTTATTTATAACGCGTCCGATAAGTTCAAGAAGGTAAGCAATCGATTTACGGATATAATAAGTTGTTTCAAGATCTAATTGAACATTTTGTCAGCGTTTTATACTCCTTTCATGGTTTATGACGAAGAAGGGTTACTTCCAGATCCATTGGTCTTGACGGACAAGGCACTTCATACCCGCATGAAGAAAAACGCCTATAATGCATACTCTATGGGTTCAATGTTGCAACTTGAGCCCCTCGTTGATGCAGTGACAGATCGTTTCTTCAAAATCCTCGATGAGGTAGTTGAGACTCCGACTCGGACGTGCGATTTGGGAAAGTGGTTGCGATATTATGCAACCGACGTCATCTTCGCTGTTACTTTCGGCGAGGACCTTCAATTCATGGAAAAGGGAGATCCAATTGGAATGATGCCAATGCTTGAATACATTGCTGGAGACTATGTGTCAATTGTAAAGAAGACCCAAGCTTATCACCTTGACATTTTATAAATGCATTTGCTAACACATCCATTAGGTTGGTCAATTCCCATGGGTTCACAAATTCTTGCTTGGCAATAGCTTCGTTTCCAAACTAGTACTTGGAAGCAGTGCACCGGACGGGGCTACTTTAGACCTGGCACAAAAGCAGGTCGTGAAATTCCGCGAGAAGATGGCAGCGCAGTTAGTGACCGGTCCTTGCTCATTTGTGCAACGACTTTTGGAACACCAAGTAGCCCACCCAGACTCCATCACGGATCGAGAACTAAACACCCATGCATTTGGAAATATTACCGCAGGAGCAGACACCACTGCGATTGCCATGCGGACGGTTATGTTCAACGTGGTAAAACACCCCGAAATTTACGACACCCTATGTCGTGAGATTCGCGAGGCCAGATTGACCCTTCCAATCACATACACCGCCGCCAGCACCCTCCCATATCTAGATGCAGTCATCAAAGAGGCTCTGCGCATCCACCCACCTACCGGTATCATGTACGGCCGAACCGTGCCGCTGGGGGGTGCTACTGTGTGTGGGAAGTTTATGCCAGCGGGCACGGAAGTAGGGATCAGTCCTTGGGTGCTGCATTATGACCCCGAGCTATTCCCTGACCCTCAGAAGTTCCAGCCAGAGCGTTGGTTGTCTACGGACGTGGACTTGCTGGCGCAAAGGAAGAGGTCGATATTTGCGTTTAGTGCTGGCTCGCATACCTGTCTTGGGAAACATATTAGCTTGATGGAAATTACGAAGTTGGTTGCGTCGCTGCTAATGCAGTATGATATTGCATTGGTGGATCCGAATGCGAAGCTGTCATTCAAGTGTCGCTGGTTTACGCCTCAGAAAGGATTGATGGTGAAATTGGCTAAAAGACGACTTTAGAGTGGAAGCATTCATAGAATGTATTCTGTTTTATAATTTCAATATAAAGCATAATTGCTAGAGGCATTTTATTATTGTTACTTTGTGTTCCATATATATTTTGTTTGTCAAGTGGTGATATATTTTGCGTTCTCAATTTGACATCACCCCTTCAAAATCGCGAATAGATTATTCAAAACAAAGTGTGGTTCCCATGAATTGTAGATTTCAGCTTAAACTTAGCTCTGGGATCAGAATGCCTTGTCTTTTTCATCAACTCCCCTTGTGTCCTCTTTGGAATGGTAATAATACTCGACGGCGGTAAAGTTTATCGGGGGCATTGGAATCGACTAGGTTACTGACGTACAGTTTGTTAGTAATTATAATATGAAATGATATACGTAGTATTTGCAATATGATCTAGAAAGTGATGGTTTCTATGTGTTGTCCATTTCTAAATACTAGTTGCCGACAATGTCTTCAGATATCACCAATAGTTCACGACTGAACTCGTACCACATTAGAAGGTGCTAGATCATCCAACTTTTCCTCTGGGATCCTCTTCTCTAGCAACATTGCATCATAATTTCCTCCAGCAGGCAGCGCCAGCTGTTCGATAGTACCAGGCTTCCCGCTTTTGACATCTTCTAGCAAATGATCGAAGTGCTTCTCCGCATTGGCGAAGACATCGAAATCGGTAACCCAAGGGTAAAAAGGAAGGACCAAAGAATCAGGATATTCGCGCACCAGGTCAGGTGTCCAGTCGTTTTTATGATAAATATTGCGCGTCAAGATCGATGCTTGGTGAATTACGTGCGACCGGTTGAATCGTATGCGCTCAAACACTTGCAGGCCCGCCGCTACATCACCGTTGCACTTTTGCAGACAGATGGCGGCTGTAACGGCATCCTCGACTGCTTGACAGGCTCCCTGAGCAGAAGTTGGAAGATGACAATGCGCTGCATCCCCCATGACCGCGCATTTCTTCGAACTCGATAGCCACGTCGGGATGGCGTCCCGCCAGACTAGTTTATAATCGATGATCCGGTCATCCGGTGTGACCCCGAGGACTTGGTGCCATATCTCAGGGAATCCAGCATCTTTGAGATATTTGGAAACGTCCTCCTTCTTTCCAGGGAAGGACCATGTTTCGGCAATATTCGCATCGTCGAGATGTGTCAGAACCCACGCACAGTCCCTAGAAAAAAAAGAAAAAGGTTTCGTCAGAATGAGATCTAATAACGTAGTTAGGGAACGAATGTGTACCTTCCGTTCTTCCACGTGTAGATAAATCCATGCATATCCCGACCAACCCAGAACCGAACGCTGTCCTCGCCCGGCTTGATCATCTCAGAAAACTCAGGAAGCTGGCGCATCTCATCAGTAATATTGAAGAATGCCCTGAAGATAGCATATCCACTATTAACTGTGGACTCAGGAAGCTGGAGAAGCTGAGTGCGAGCCAAGGATTTGGGACCATCACAGGCTAAGACGACATCACCGAGGATCTTCTCACCTCCCTCTATCAAGACACCTCTCTCAGTGTCCGAGTCGAGATACCGTTCGACACGCTTGCTGAACTGCATATCCACACCAACTTCAATAGCGTACTCATAGATGATCCTATGCATCTCTCCGCGGTGGCCGGCATAGACGCAGTCCTTGTCCTCCGCCTGCGGCCATGGATCCTTCCGCAGAAGCACGTTCTGGGCGTTGTAGATCTCAAGGTACTTGGCAGCATTGACTCCCGCCGCCATGAGCCTGCGGCCGACATTACCGTTATCCCAGGATTCGAATACCCGGCCGGCGTTGCGCACAAAGTCGAGTAGATCGCCGTGCGAGCTGGCGCCTGAATAGGCCTCAACTAGGATCGGGTGCATGCCGCGTAGCTTGCACTCAATGGCTGCAGTTAGACCGGCAAAGCCGCCGCCCACGATGACGACGCGGAGGTCTTTGCTGGTTGATTTGACCATGTTTGCGTGGTGATGGGCGCTTAACAGATTCGAAGATTTGAGGGATTTCGAAAATGGATTTTGATACACTTGAATTGATCAACGAAATCCATTCTATATGAATTCATCGATGTACTCCACCCTACATCATTCCCGTTTTGGATACATTATCTGATGGAAATCAGCGTCGATGGTCCAATCAGGAGATATTCCGTGTGTCGCTTTTTATCTCCGTTGTTGCTAGCGGGGTAATACGCCGACCGCATATTCTCGCCCTTCCATTCTATTTGCCAGTGCATTACCTAAATGATAGACCGGATCAATGTTCGATTGTATACTGTTTCTAAAGTTGTGAATAAACTTATGATGTCCGGGATAAGAAACCCTATCTTTTGCTTTTGGTGTCTGATTCGGCTCTGTTGACTGGCCACAGCTGCGTCGCATTAATCCTCCTATTTCAATTTGCGAGTAAGCTTAAAAGCCTAATTATCCGCCAGCTTGAAATTACACGATTGTTTCGAGTGGGAATAGTCATTGTTTGATTTTTTATACTAAGAATGTTGGGTTTGGAGGTGTCTACCATCAGATATCCGGTGATAGTCTTTGACATCCTGAAGTCTTTTCTCTTCTAAATGATTGAGCTACGCGATACACTTGAACAAGGTGTCTATTATTGCCAAAATATCAGTTGAATGAATAGCAAATAGTCCTATATATCCGAAGAGATATCGCCCCTTTTCTTCTCATCTTCAATCTGCTGAACCACAATCGTCTCCTGCTGATGGATAGAGCTAACTTCCTCAGACAGAACCCCAAGATAAAGCCGACTACCATACACCCACCATGTCCCAGCAGCAACCAACATACTAGCTCCAAAGATAAGAGGCGCGTAGTTCATATTTTGTGCCGTGACAGGCACGATGGTGGGGAAGCACAGGAAGATGATGAGGTAAATACACCAGCACGCGGCAAAGACGTTAATGGGCAAGCTCCAGACACCGAGAGTGAAAGGACCGGGCGGCAAATTCGTGTGCTCAAAGCCGTAAATAATCCGGAGGAAGATGGGCAATGCGTACGAGAAAACCATTACCACCGTCACACCGGAAGCGATTCCGTAAAAGGCGGTCTCGTTGCCGATGTAAATCAGCGCCAGGGCAGATATCCCTACCCATGATAGCAGCAATGCGTTGACGGGGACCTCAAGGCGGCCGTGGACTCGGGAAAAGCATTCGGGGAGACCCCCTTCTCGCGAGAACGACCAGATGACGCGAGAGGATGCCGCCATGCACCCTGGACCGCCGATGAAGAAACCCAGGAAGAGGAAGAACCAGGTGATTCCGATAGTCATTGTTTGGCTTCCGCCGGAAACGTTGTACACGAGCTGCACTAACGGGCAGATTCTTCCCACTGGCCCATTTATCAAGCCCTGGACGTCTGTGATGCAGAAGGCTAGAGCGATTACCCAAGGGAAGGTGAGGATACCGGAAAGAGCGACGCAGCCATAAACTGGCGAAGAGAGTTAGTCACAGATAGCATAAATATCACGATGGCTTGAACTTACGGACTCGGGGAAGATCCCTCGACGCATTCTGCATCTCCTCCGCCATATGGGTAGCCGAGTCCCAGTTAATGAAAGCCACTGCGGAGCTCATCAGACCCACTGACCACGAGACTCCATCGCTTTTCCAGCCGCTCATATTAGTCAGGTCGGCGAAGACATAACTGGCCGTATTCTTGGGGTGCACCTTCACCAACAGATAAATGATGATAGTGAAGTATCCGGCAACATGCAGCACAATACCCAGAAAGGTTAATCGATGCAGCCAGCGGGTACCGAGAATATTAATACCGAAAAAGCAAGTGGTCATAGCGATGACAATCAAGCTTGTGTGCCATCGCTGATACGAGTAGGTTGGAGCAAACAGGATGATGTACGCTTGCAGCTGCATGGCGTTGGAGAAGATACCCGTCAGCGCTGACAGAAGCCAGCTCCAGATGGTAGCCCAGCCGGCGATCCACGAAAACAGACGCGTGTATTTGAGTGGAGACAGGGCGGCCACGTAGTGGTATTGCCCGCCGGCTGTCGGAACCATGCTGGAGAACTCAGCGAGCGAGAGGGCGATGGCCATGGCCCCGATAGCCGCGGCGGCGAACCCCCACACTAGGCTGGAACTGCCACCCGCCCGAAGGGATTGGGCCATGGTCGAGGTGAGCGCTTCCCAGGTGACACTTGTGCAGAAGGCGAGGAAGATCAGCGACCAGACGTTGAAGTGCCGGCCCATCACCTGCTCCTTGCTTAGAGCTGCTAGGCGGGCCTCATCATCGCTTTGCGGCCTCTCCACTTTCAGAGTGGTCTCGTTCATTGTGGACTATAGAATTGTATAGTCTTGTCGGATACAAAGTAAAAGAAGCAACAAAGTGTGTACTTGAAGATTGAGGTGGAAGAGTCAATGGTGGGAGGGATACCCTTCGCATAAAAGAGCAAATCGAAGGATGAGATATCCATAATGCACTATGGGGCTAGTAATCAAGACGTTATCAATGGAGATCATTAGTGTGAATTCAAGGTTTAAGTCGGTGGCTATCGCAGAAGCTTCGAGGCCACATGCGTCCCCCGTCCAATCAAGAGAATATCCAGGAGTGAGGATTTGCGCTAAAAAGATAGCATGTATGCGGGGAACCCTGGGGAAGTGGAACTAGCATCGCATGGATTGGACCGGATTAATATACGATTGTGTTAGTCTCGGGCTTAGCAGTTAGATTGAAGTCTTAATAGGTTAGACAGAGATAGGGGATGCAGGATGTGCAGAATGTGCACAACAATGAGTTATGGAGATCTATGCATACATAGTATGCGTCACTCAAGTAGAATAAGGGAATGATAAACATCCGGAATGCGGTTGCCTGGGGATATAAATGAATTTGATGAGATTCGTAAAGAAGAAAGCCCAATGCTATCCTCTTCTGTCTGCCCTAATAATCTATCGCCGTTTATCTGAAGATCACCGTGAGATAACCAATCTCTCATTCGTGACCTCGGCAATCTCCCGAGGTATGTACATTTATGAATGCTAGATAAGCCAATTTTTGAACGTGAATTGTCAATTTATCACATTGGTATCCCATTATATATTTTTACGATGCCATTAAAGCTAGTATCTTGTGACCCCACAGCCTTGAGTAAATGGAGTGGAATGAAGTGGAATGGCATGAAATGGCGTCAAGTCGCTGAGTCGAGGATCAATAAACCATTGGTTACACTGAACTACTAGACATTTCCTCCGTTGACTATCTAGAAGCGCAATATAAAACCATCGGCTGGCTCTAATGCTGCTGAGATATTCATACCTATACGTCTTTGGGTCTTCACATTATTTCAATTGAATAATATTTCTCCGCCACAATACCCCTCCAATCTTCTCATCATGGTTTTTGAGTGGCTAGACGAGGGCAAGTTTCACCGTGTTCCCAAGTTGGAGCCGGGTCCTCCTAACGTTTACTTTGGTAAGAGCATCAATGATTTAATGCCCGTCTACACCCCCCAAAAAGCGTATTTACTAAAGTCAACCATTCGCGATAGGCGATGTTTTCTCCTCCGCGTCACAAGACGCCCCGAACCTCTTGGCTGGATCTATGTTCCTCCTCGAGCAAATTGACAATCCCGAGCCGGCTCCCCTATACGACTACGATGAGACAGGAGTTGTGCTGAAAGGTAAGACAATCCCATCAATTGATACACACTACCATCCCCAAGCACAAAGCATGCTGATAAGTTACCCATTCGATTTCTAGGCGAGCTGCACCTCGAGGATGAGAAGGGAAACACTGCTAAGCTGTTCCCGGGAGACACCTTCTTTATTCACCGTGGAAGCAGCATCATCTTCTCTACCCCCCGATACGCTGTGGCCTACAAAGTTGGAGCTCGTCCTAAATTGTAGTAAGGCGAGGTCGCATAGCAATCCCTGGAGATTGATAACTTTACGAGCTATATTCACAAAAGTTCATGATAGTTCCTTGGACATGATTAGTGAGATAGACATACAAACTTCATGAATATATAACTTTGGATATCCCCACCCTTTACGTGTATTAATTTTGATGTTCTGTGTCTGTAAAACTAGAATTAAGCGTAGATTGCCTCTTGAGGGGGACATCATATATGCATCATCATGTATCTGAGTATGAGATCGAAGCTTGTTTTAGAGATCGCTCTCAGTGTATCTCGTTATCGTTGTAGGTGGAAGGAAGTTAGAAAGATGAAAAGAAGTACTCGCAAAATGCAGAAAACACCATTTGAGGACGTCTATTTCCACGCAACGCATTTTGAATATACAACAGGTACCCGACTTTTAATATATAGTGTAACCTTGATAAGCGTCTTCGGTGGCGATATAGGTAGAGGTTTCGTGGTCTTTACAAAGAAGTATAACCCAACCGCTCAAAAATAGGGGACTAGAGTTCTCTATAATGTAATTGAATGATGAAAAGTTCTAATATTTTGCTTCTACTAACAACTACTTGTCATCAGCTGTTGGTAGAGTGAAGTACTTGACAGTTTTCGTCGACATCCACGCTTCCAATGCCTCTTCGCCCATATCACGGCCGAATCCAGATTGCTTAACTCCCCCAAATGGAGTATTGGCATGCAACATCCCCCAACAGTTAATTGTGACCTGGCCACATTCCAGAGCTTCAGAAACACGCTGTGCCCGGTTAACGTCGTTCGTGAACACGGCAGCACTAAGTCCGAATTCAGTGGCATTAGCCTTCTCAATGACTTCGGCTTCGGTATGAAACTTTGCAATGGACTAGAATCCAACGTCAGCAAATGTGGCAAATCGCGAGCTTTCTTGAACACTTACAGCTACAGGACCAAATATCTCCTCTTGCATGATGCGCGCATCATCAGGGACATCGGCGAACGCAGCATTGGGAACAAAGTTGCCCTTGCCGGGAATCTCATCTCCTCCAGCCAATAAGCGGATACCAGATTCCTTTGCATGGCGGATGTATTCGGTAATCTTTTCCCTCTGCCTTTGGCTGATAACGGGACCTTTGGTTGTTTGTCCTGACAGAGGGTCTCCGGGGGTGGTGTGGGCCAACTTCTCGGCGAAGGCGAGGAGGAACTTATCGTAGATATTTTCATGGACGTAGATGCGCGACCCAGCTGCGCAAACCTGTCCATTGTTGGCCGTGAATCCCAAAGTGGTCCAGAATAAGGCATTGCCCAGCTCAGCATCAGAGAACACGATCGAGGGGCTCTTGCCGCCTAGTTCCAAGGTCACCTTCTTGAGATTCGAACCAGCTGCAGCTCGCAATATCCCCCTGCCGACGGGGGCGCTTCCCGTGAATGCAATCTTCTTGACCCCGGGGTGCTCGGCCAGCGCCTGACCGGCAACTGCGCCGTGTCCGCAAAGGATAGCAATGACGCTGGGTGGGAATCCTGCTTCTTTTACGAGACTAGCAAGTTTCTGCGCATACAGAGGTGCGAGCTCTGGTGTCTTGATAATCAATGCGTTACCTGCTGCGATGGCGGGAGCCAGCTTCCAGATAGTAATCATTCTGTATTTCTGATATCAGCATCGATATTCATATCGGGCATACGAGGAAAACCTACAGTGGCGCGTTCCAAGGCACAACGGCAGCGCACACCCCGAGCGGCTCTCTCCGAGTGTACGCATATCCTTGTGGGATACTCAACAACTGGCCGGCGATCTTGTCTGCCCATCCGGCAAAGTACCTGAGTGTCTCTGTAGCCTGGGGGATATGGAGGCCTTTGGACTCCCCGAACAAGACACCAGCGTCCAGAGCCTCGAGGCTGGCAAGGTCATCCGCATCCCGCTCGATCAGGTCGGCGAGCCGGTTCAGCAACTGGCCCCTGCGGGCAGGAGTCAGGGTCGCCCACGGACCCTGAAAGGCTGCCTTGGCTGCACTCACGGCGGCATCGACATCTTCTCGTTGTGCGGCTGACACGGATGCAAGGAGACTGCCTGTGGTGGGATTCTCAACTTCGAGCTGTGATCCTCCCGTTGCTAGCTGAAACTCATTGTTTATAAAAAGGCCAGTGTTGACTATCAAGAAGCTGGGTATTTAGCGGCTGGTGATAAAATATCAAATTCCGATTGAAGAGTGTGCGATATACATACTGCGAACAGGCCGGCCCTCAAATCCAATGAGTTCAATTTCGCTCATATTGATATTTTATGATGATGTGAATGGTTTAATTTGATTCCTACTTTTATAAAAGTGGAATAGTACATAAATATGGTTCCAGATGATACTATATTATAACCTCTTTTGGTCATCTATAGAACCTCCAATGGTGTTGACCCACTATCGGATGATTGAAGCCAGTCACGTAAAATTCCAGGTTTTAAGTTACGAGTTCTTTACTTCTTTCAATTTCTATCCGGATTTGAAAAATGCAAGACATGCAGTAAGCGCCTATCAAAAGCCGTGATAAATACTGCCATTGTTAGCGATCGCCATTGCGTGTCTTCCAGTTCTTTGCTTTTGTTGCACCAAGCCTGGAGGCGTTTCTTGCTCGCTTCGGCAGTTGTATGACCACTCTTTGCCTCTCTTGGCTTCTTTTCCTGCATCTTTATAAAGCCATATAAAAGGTGTCATAGCAGTGAGAGTGTGGTTCATTTTGACAATTTACTAATCATTTCTTGCTGGTTGCTTCACATACAAAACGCTAGGAACTGTCGATATGTGAGCTCATACAATACAAATCTACCTCAGAATGAATTTATCCGCCCTTTTTGAATCAAAATCAACTGTGCATAGATAACTTGACTTCGGTCTGGTTTTGTGTAGTCTGTTATCAAGCACGTGATCTTCCCGATCAGTGCCAAATCGGTTTCCCGAGGAGAGCGGGTGGGATCAACCAGAGAATCATAAATCGTGAGAGCTATCGGGGTTTCTTTAATCACCCCTGCTCATTTGAGGACTCAAGGCACGGGCTTCGGTTGTTAATGAGAAGGCTCTGGACATCTATTCGCTGGCAGTTTTGCGCACGGCGAGTTTCAACTCGTTCTCGTTCGCCCACCATGACTCGAACATATGAGGTATGCCGCTCGTAGCTTTGTGACAGGGATTAATTCCGACATAATAAAGCATACGCTGACTTTGAATGGATAGGCTGCGATTGCTTCTCTCAACTCATTGCAAACCAACTATGCGATCGTGGAGGCATTTAAGAAGTCCAAAACACGGAAGGAGATCAACGAGCTATCCCTTCCGGAGACAGTGGATTGGTTGCAGCGCATTGGATATAAGGTGCGCTGAGCTGATGGAGGGATTTCCATGCCTTATGAGTGAAGCTAATGTGAGAACTTTACGTCGTCTAGCCTTCCGACCTAAATAGGCTGAACGCAATTCATGTCGCCGGCACAAAAGGCAAGGGCTCAACCTCCGCATTCATCTCCACGATCCTCTCACAATACCCCCGAAAGGATTCGGATCAACCAGGATCCAACCTTAAGATCGGTCTCTACACATCCCCGCACCTCCGGTTCGCACGTGAGCGCATAAAGATCAACAATGCGCCGTTGTCCGAAGAACAGTTTGCGCGCTATTTCTTCGAAGTATGGGACCGTCTTGAGCAGTCCGCTAAACTGGCCGGCCAAGATCCCACCGGGCCTGGGACGAAACCACAATATTTCCGATACTTGACCGTGATGGCATTCCATACCTACCTGAGCGAGGGCGTGGACGCTGCGGTGATCGAATGTGGAATCGGTGGCCAATATGACTGTACCAACGTGATCCCACAGCCCAAGGTGACAGCGATCAGCAGTCTTGGCATTGATCACGTTGATCTACTTGGACATACAATTGAGGAAATCGCGTGGCACAAGGGTGGCATTCTCAAGCGTGGCGTAAATGGGTTCGCGGCACCCCAACCTCTGGGCGCAGAACAGGTATTGGCTAAACGTGCCGAGGAGGCTGGCACTAAGCTGGAAATCGTGCCTCTCCATTCTGAGCTTCGTCCTGAGAGCAGCAAGATCACCCTTGGGTTGGCTGGAGACTTCCAGTATACCAACGCCTCAGTGGCGGTGGCAGCTGCCGCGGACTTCTTGCGGCAGGTTGGTATCGATGTTCCAGACAATATCAAGGAAGGGCCATTGCCAGCGAAGTTCAAGACCGGGCTCGAGGAAACTCGCCTAGGTGGCAGGTGTGAGACCCGATTTGAGAAGAATGTCTCCTGGTATATCGATGGCGGTCATACTTTGGAGAGCATCCGGCTGGCTGGCCAGTGGTTTGCGTCGCGGATTAAAGCCGATTCATCGTCCGAAGATCTAGCCTCCAAGAAAACACGAATTTTGATTTTCAATCAACAGACTCGCAACAGCACAGCTCTTGCTCGTGCTCTCCATGAGACCCTCGCCTCTGCCCTTGGCAACGGTAGCCCATTCACTCACGCCATATTCTGCACGAACGTCACCTACAAACAGGCGGGCTTCCGACCCGACTTGGTCAGTATGAACACCAACTCGGACGACCTCGAACTTCTTCGAGTCCAAAAATCTCTTGCGGTGGAGTGGAATTCTATTGACCCTCACGCCCAGACACATGTTTTCGGTACGATTGAGGAGGCTGTTGATTTTGCGCGGGAAGTTGCGGGTCAAGAACGCAAGGTCCTGCAGAAGGACGAAGCTCCGGTCATGACCTTTGTCACCGGCAGTATCCATTTAGTCGGAGGATTCCTCGACGTAGTCGAGACAAAGCCCCCTACCGATGTGTGATTCCCCAATGATTGGTAGCCCGGAGCTCCAGTGAATCTTGCATTCTTGTATCAACACTTGAGATATGCTTTTCGATTAGCATATAATGGACATAGAGGTGTTTTTGCTTGGATTTCAACAATTCTTCGATTCTCAATATAGTTTTCTCAATTTCCAATGCATTTAAATGATACCATATTTGAAACCCTCTACGTGCTTTATCTGCATGAACTTTGCATATGTGAATGCCGAGGTTTTTAATGTAGGCCACTAAGAGTTCATCGTTGAGCGGGGATCTTCACTCTTCACAGTGGAGCACACTATGGACTCCGAGCAACATAAAACGGACTCCGTGTAAGGTGAAACGTGTCCATAAAGTAAATACTAGTCTATAACTCTTTCCCCTTAAATAGTGTACATCGCGAGTTGTGTTGAGCGCATCCCAACATCGTAATATTATTAAGTCATCCGCAGAACCCCCACCAGAGATCCGCGCGTGTTTAAAACGTGGGGCCCAATCCAATTCCTTCTTCCACAACCACCCCAACAACACAACATGTCGGATTCCAGCGATAAAAAGGGCAAGGCTCCCAAGCGCAATGAAAATGAGTCTGGTGCTCCATCCGACTCAGGTAATGGTAGGCCGCTCTGTCCACCCACACGGGGCACCAAGGACCCTATCCCGCAGATGCGCAGCTGTTGACATTCAAGTTCTAGACGCAGGAAAGAAGCTTCCCGCGAAGTTCGCTTCATTACTCCTCGAACAAAACCCGGCCCTGAAGAACGAGTTAGCTGCGATGGACAAGGACCAGGCCGCGGCCCTACTCCACAACATGGACCTCTCGCAGATGCTGACTGGATTGGCCGTGGGAGGTAAGAACCAGAAGGATATGGCCTCATACAAGTTCTGGCAGACACAGCCAGTGCCTGCGTTTGAAGAGGCTGGAAAGAAGCAGATCGCTCAGGGACCGATCAAGATTATCGACCCAGAGAAGGTTTCCAAGACCCCCGATGCGCTCATTGAAGGATTCGAGTGGTGTACTCTTGACCTGACAAACGAGGAGGAGCTGAAAGAGCTCTACGAGCTTCTCAACAAGCACTACGTTGAGGACGATAACGCCATGTTCCGTTTCAACTACTCGGAATCGTTCCTTCATTGGTACGATTGACTCGTAGACTATTGTCATATATCAGAACGCTAATACTACACACATAGGGCTCTGATGTCGCCCGGTTGGAAGAAGGAATGGCATGTTGGTGTGCGCGCCACTAAGTCGCGCAAGCTGGTTGCATCCATCTGCGGTGTCCCGACCGAACTTCGCGTACGCGGCGAGCGCATCAAGGTGACGGAGATCAACTTCCTGTGTATCCACAAGAAGCTCCGCTCCAAGCGCCTGACTCCTGTTCTGATTAAGGAGATTACCCGCCGTTGCTACCTTAGGGGCATCTACCAGGCCATCTACACTGGCGGTATCATCCTTCCCACACCCGTCAGCTCTTGCCGATACTACCATCGCTCTCTGGATTGGTTGAAGCTTTACGACGTTGGCTTCTCACCTCTGCCTCATGGCTCGACTAAGGCCCGCCAGGTCACTAAGAATCATCTCCCTAGCGAGACAGCGACCCCCGGCCTTCGGCCTATGGAATCTAAGGACATCGATGCTGTCTATGATCTGCTGGAGCGATACATGCAGCGCTTCGATATGAACCAGGCCTTTACACGGGAAGAAATTGACCACTGGCTGGTGCACAAGAACCAGCCCGGCAAGGGCCAGGTTGTTTGGTCATACGTTGCGGAAGACCCGGAAACCCACAAAATCACCGACTTTGTCTCGTTCTACAATCTCGAGTCTACCGTGATTGACAACCCCAAGCATGATGCTGTCCATGCCGCATACTTGTACTACTACGCGACCGAGACTGCGTTCTCCGACGATAAGAAGGCTTTCAAGGAGCGCTTGCAGCTCTTGATGAACGATGCCTTGATTTGCGCAAAGAACGTATGTTGCAATGTGTTACATCTGATTGTATATGCTAATCCTGTCTTTTTCATTTGTTCTAGGCCCGTTTCGACGTCTTCAATGCTCTCACCTCGCACGACAACCCCCTCTTCCTCGAGGATCTCAAGTTTGGTGCTGGTGATGGCCAGCTCCACTTCTACCTATATAACTACCGCGCTGCGCCTATTGGTGGTGGGATTAACGAGAAAAACTTGCCCGATGAGTCGAAGATGGGAGGTGTTGGCATCGTCATGCTGTAGGCTTGACGATTTGGCTAGTAAATCTAACGTCGGATACCCCGAAAACGAATTTCTTTCCTTGTGTCGTCCTAGCAATGAGAACAATATGAAAATAACACAAACAATTCTATATACGAAGATCGTTTGGCTGTACTCACTTCTGGCAAATTTAGTGTTAGCCCCAAGATAGCTCCGGAGAACACTGGAAGTACTTTGAGGTTTTTCACGAATATATTTTGTAAATCGATGCTTTGATTTCAATTTTGATATTTGTTTTTTGAACAAGCCGGGAGGAGATAATATTTGGTCAGTGCCATAGGATTTACTCCAACATGAGGTCCCTAACCATACAGACAAGCCGAGACACAGAACCTCCCCAAGGAACGGTCTCTGTTTTTGTGGCGCCGTTGGTGTTCAAAAGCTCTCCAATCAGCCTTCTCATATTGACGACAACCTTGTCAAGCCAAAAGTCCTCGATGTCACCATCTAACCAAGAAAACCCTATCGTTAAACACCCGTCTCCACCGACAACCAATGTGACAGACAGGGCAGCATTGATCTCATTACTATCACTACTTGACATCATCCGCCCTGTCTGCCATTCCTGCTGCTTTTCAGACTGCGATGATCTTGAATTCTGAAAGCTTCCCATGCTGGATACTCCAACACTGACACCACTAGTCTCACTAATGTCTTTCGTATCACACAAGGTATAACCTCTCTCGCGGTGAAGAAAGCCCATTAGGCTGTTGCTTCTCACCTTTCCACTTGGTTCGGCATTGTAGGCTGTGTGGATGCGCTGAGCCTCGTTCCAGATGGAAGTCATATGCCATCCCTGTGCTCTGTTATGTGTTGTAATATATTCGGAGCAAGGTATGGCAATTGTGTGCTCGATGGTACCACTAGGCGATATCCGACCCGCAGAACGCAACGTGGTGAATTCCGAAGATAAGTTGGAAAATAATGACGCTGCAAGAACCGCTTGCATGGCACAAGTGATATTCGTCTTATTGGCAAAGCAATCCACCAGGAGACGGGCGGTGTCTGTGGTTCCAAGTGTTACACTTTTGAATTGAGAGTGGCGTTGGGTGTGGTTGGTTTGCTTTTCCTGCCGTGATGTAGAATATCTTTTTGAGTGTTTGGCACTGGGGTATTCCGATGGCTGTTTAGATAATTTTGCCTTGTTGACCAGCAACAATGCAGCCGAGAATGATCGATGGAAGTCCATCCCGCACAACTGATCACTGGCGGGCTCACCTACCACAAAGCAAGCTACCATATCAGACACAGTACTTCGCCCAGATGTGTATGCAATAACCAGACGCCAACATGGCACCTTCTCGTATAGTTCCGGAAACCTCATGTTCCGTTGTTCCTCCACCAGCACGTCCACCTCTTCGTCTCGGCCATCTCGCAGCTGAATAATTTGCACCGCGTGGGGGAGGATGGTCACCATTGATGGAATTTGCACTATCACCCGCGACAGGGCGTTATAGACCAATGGCTGCAGCAATTCGCGTGGAAGAGCAGCAGAGTGGTGGTAGTACGCCGCTGTGATGGTATTGGCATGGTAGCTCGGGGGATCGAGGGCTGGACCTTGAGTTGCTACCAAAATTTGAATTCATTAGATCTTTAATCTTAAGATTCGATACGGGGGGTCTACTCACCAGATTGTTGGAATTTCTCGTCAAGTGGGCTCCAGAGCATGATGGTTATCAGATACAACCTAGGGAGTCACCCCAAGTCGTGAAGGGATTTCAAGTTCGTACTTTGTCGGATTTGGTTGTATTTTCTGACGGTCTGCTCCCCTCCATATGATATATGATGTGATAGAAGATCATCGGTGGGGGTTTACATGACCACGTCCATGCTCAACATTATATACATATCATGCATCCCAGTAGTACCGAGCACTTCCTACTAGAAGACCATACCGCCATACCACACATATTATGTAACCTGGGTACTTTGTAATACACGCAGTACAGGGCCTAATAGATTTGATAATACACATCAGCATACAATACCATACCATTTCAGATATTGTAATTAGCGGTGAAACTTATCACTGAGTGTAATACATAAATTACAAGCAGATGTAACTTACCCATACACTAGTACTTTTGTTACATACTAGCCACACCATTATGGCGCAAAACTAGGTGCTACTAGTATATGGAGTACTCTGTAGGATGCAAGTTAAATTGCCTGGCGCCGGAGATAGCCGTGTATTAAAAGCAAAGGCAAAGCGCCTAAGTCGATATGTACCCTTGGTGAAAGCTTTTTGCTTTTGGTCATCTTGCATTTGTTACAGTCCCAGTGACGTGATAAGATCATGTCAGTTTTAAGCATTCTAGGCAGAGCCGAAGACGGGTATATGCAGTATGCGCTCCTCGCAGTCATCACAGGGGCAGTGTTGATCAACCTGAAAACATTTCCAGGTGTATGGCATGTAGGTGCAATGATTGAATGCGCTCTCGAAAGTATAACCTTTGTTTATTCGCGACATTGCTAACCGATGATATTTTTCATTTCCAATTACGAGTTCTGAAAGGCCTTTTCACACAATTCCTCGGGTCTCGATTGTCTCCCCGTCAGATCGATGCGAATGGCGTTCTCATCGACGATAAGTCTGGAGGTATTCCTCTTCTCTTCTCATATTTGGTCACCACACACCAGAATGCCTTTATGAAATGTGATTACAACATGCACAAGTCAAACAGTACCTTCTTTTCCGATCTGGACATCAACCGAGCGCAGTTGCTCTTGAGCCTTTTCCCACGCCTGCCACGCTGGGCACCTATACCCGATTCAGCCACCAAAAGCTCCGAAACAGATGCGGACAAGTCAAAAAAGCGCGAGAAGACCGTCAGTATTGCGCTGGGTGGAACATCGTGTGTTTTTAAGCGGGAGATCAAGCCCCTGCAGCGATACGAGGTCTGGTCGCGGGTACTGTCATGGGATGCAAAGTGGCTGGTGCTGGTGAGCTACTTCGTGAAGGCAGGAACACACAAGAGCGTGATGAGAAGCTTGCAAAAGGGGAATCAGAACAAGGAGGGTTCTGACGCGCAGAAATTCATTCTTGCTGTCGCGGTGACTCGATATGTGTTTAAAGATGGACGCAGAACGGCGCCGCCGGAGGAGGTCCTGCAATGCGTGGGTCTGTATCCATCAACATTCGCAGAAGCAGATGAGCAAGATATTTATGACAACCTGAGAAAGCCAGGGTCGGATGCGCTCGGTTTCTTTGGTTCATTGGATTCGCTGGCATCGAATTTTGGTGATGCTAGTTCATCGATTCTAGGAAACTACAGTGATTTGTAAGAGACATGTTTATTGGTCAGGTTTTATAGATTTTCTTTATTATCATCTATTTATTTGTCAAGTAAAAAGTGAATCGGCCTGGGTAATCCCCAAGCCACTGGGATATATGCAAACAAGATCTTTGAACACTTGGTCTATATAGTCTTTCAAATGCGTGTATGATAGAGAGAAAGAGAAGAAGGGGAAGCAGAACAAAAGAAGAATAAAAGGAGATAAAGAACACGAATGTAAATATGAATGTAGAATGCAGTCCTCTCAAACATGCATACAAAATGACCGGGCAAAAACAGCAAAAACGCAAACTCAGCGACGGGTATTGTAATTTGAATCGCGGTACGGGGATGGTTCTCGGGTGTGGAGTGGCACGTTATCATCATATATGTCGTTATCGGGTAGTCGTTGCATATTCTTCTTTCCCTTGGCTCCCTTTCGGCAGCTCCGACAGCAACAGGCACAGCCGTAGCAGCAGAGCCACCTGCCGATGCCACTGGAGGGCATTTTCGCATCTGGGCCCTGCAACACGGCACCGGGTGGCGCGAAGTTCCAGATGAGAATAGCCAATGCCATGGGAATACCATCAAACACATACATATACCATTCATGGTATGGGATGGGATTTGACTCCCCATACCCGGAGGAAAATTCAATCAAACGATAGATGATGCGGACCGTAATGGCAACTAGACTTCCATACAGGGCGTAGAGCAGTCGGCGCCACTTCTGCTTCTCACCAAATAGTCGGCCGGCCCGCTCCAGCTGTAGCATCGATCGTTGAAATTGCACGGCCAGCACCAAAAAGCACACGATGAAGAACTGCTGGATCCCGATGCCTCCCATGTAGATATGGATACCGTTCATTTGTTGCTGATCCGTACCAGTGGCCATGAAGCCACCGATCATTTGAACGATGAAGGAGGCGAAGTCGAGCAAGACAAATGATTTGGCTAGTAAAGAAGGTTTGAACATGCCGATGCGACGCTCGGGGACGAAGAAATGGATCATTCTTGCTAGAACCATGTAGTCGAATGCGTTGACCCCTATACTCGAAGTTAGTATCAACGAATTGGGGTGTTGCAGGTAAGAAATGCTGGATCTTACATAACGGAGCCAAAAGGATAAACATTTGGGCGACAGTCACAACAGTATCATTCTGCTGATTATGAGTGCTGAAGGCGCGGACCCCGTAAGCAACAGTCTCCCAAGAGACGCCCATGAGGATAACCCAAGCAAAGCCCGCCTTGTACATAGTCGCCTGCACAAAGTGTGCCATGAAGAGGATGCCGAAAATTACGGCGGCAGCAATTGCCGCTTTAAAAGACGGGTAGTAGAGGTACAAGGCATCACACTCCGTGGCCGGTACCCAGCCATACTTGTCGGGCTTAATAGTGGGTGTACATGTGTCGGAAGGCAAATTTAGAGTCAAGCTCAATTCGAATTCAGTGGCTGTTGTGGTAGTCGCTGTGGTAGTGGTGTGCGAGTTTGTCGCCGTAGTGGTGGGGCTGACATCTCGCGGGAACACTCCGGGCTGTGGCACAGCGGTTTGGACAGGGGATGCCCGGGCCACGATGGCCGACATCGCCACGAAGAACAACCCGGAGATTGGAAATCGCATAATTACAAGAAAGAATATAGTAGAGAGAACAATGTTATGTGAAAGGAATGTATCAGGTCACAATGCCTAACAAAAAGCGATACAAAAGTATAGAAGAGAAAGACACAGTTTAAAACATTTCAAAGAAAGCAGATAGCGTCCAGGCAGCTAGTTTATATCAATGTCTGATGCCTGGAGAACTTCAAAACACCCCTGCGATTATGGTTGCCTTGGAAAAGATGAAATATGATGAGATGAGTAGAGAGGGCCCATGAGCCAGTTAAAAATAGCCCTGGAGACAGGAGGTTAAGAGGGCGGTTCGAGTGTTACAGGGTTTTAATGGGGTTATTCCGTATCAGGTATGGTCAATACACATTATATACGGGCGGTACGTACCAGTACATTTCAGTTCGGTTCAATTCGGCCCAATTCGCCCCCAAAATACCCAAAATACCCAGACACCTTGAAAAAATACCATGTCGGCTCTTAATTCCCTTGGCCCAGGCCCTACTCTACTGCAGAGCTAAAACCCACTTCCCTCCCACTTTCTTGAATTTCAGAAAAGAAAGGGAAGGGGAAAACAATTAGGCAACAATGTGTGATATTGCTGCTCAGAACGTTTTTGGTCCCACCATTGGTGTTCACTGTCACAATGGCTTTGACTTCACCCTGCTATTCGAAGACACATTCTTTAATATTCTGCCTTGTGCAATATTTCTGCTCTATCTCCCGCTGCATCTTTACCGCTGAAGTTGCAGCGCTCCACTGACTCGGGGGCGGCTACTGTTCCCCGGGAAGCTGGTATGCCAGCCTCTTCCACCACCCCACCTACCGATCAGAACTGACTCCAATAGTTTAGATCGCCCATGTGCTATCGATCTGCGTGAAAATTACGCCATTTGTGCTGGTGCTACTCCCACAGCTACAGATCCCGAAGACACGGATCACAGTTGCAGCGGTGTGTCTTGATGCTGTCACCGCGCTGTGCATGATCAGTGTGTCATACAGACAGCATTAACGGTCCCCCCGACCCTCAACCCTGCTGCTCCTTTTCCTGGGCCTGTCGCTACCACTCAATGCAATCCGGGCCTGAAAAATCTGAGCTGTTCAGACCCATTCGTTCTGTGCCGTCTTTATCGCCAACCTTGGATTGGACCTCATCAAGCTCCTGTTGGAATCAGTTGAACAGAGACAATCTGTCGCCGACAAAGACACAAAATTGTCACGAGAAACGATTGCGAATGTATTAAATCGGAGCATGTTCTGGTGGTTGAATCCACTGTTGATAAAGGGATTTCGAGACGTTCTCGAAGCCGATCAACTTCTCAATATAGATGCACGTGTCAACAATACAGAGGATGGAGACCTGTTTATGCAAAAATGGGATGCTGGTATGCTTAATTCCCATCTCCTCTAGTGAGCTCGGCTGTGGGCAACAAACTGACTACTTCTCTTCTCGTTTAATACAGTGCAGTGCAAGTCTTCCTCCGCCTTAACGATGCTCTTGGTGGTTCATCACCGATGGGCCATTGCTGCAGCCATTCTCCCCCGACTTTGCCTGACGGGGTTTACCTTCGTTCAGCCATTCCTCCTTACGCGTGTGGCAAGCTTTGTCTCCCAGCCTAATGGGCCTCTTAGCCAGAGTTACGGATATGGCTTGATCGTTGCCACCATGATCATCTACTTGGGTTTGGCAATTACCACAGCCGGTAGCCAGCAGAAAACATAGCGTTTGATTACGATGATCCGTGGAAGCCTCGTGCCACTGGTTTATAGACACACAATGCGCTTGGATATTGGAATCGCACGTGACTCTACTGCATTGACCTTGATGAGTGTAGATGTCGAGCGCATCAGCTCGGGTCTTCAATATGTTCATGAAGTCTGGGCCAGCCCTATTGACATCGGCCTCGCGTTATGGTTGTTAGAGCGGCAACTGGGTCTAGCAGTCGTCGCATTTGCCTCCATATTCATCGGTAAGTGCCGTCGATGTGAAAGACCTACTGAGCAAGTTCTTTTTTGCTAATATCAAAGGTTCTTAGTGTGTACTCTCCTTCGACTTGGGGTGGCGACCACCATGGGGGAGCGGCAGCAACGCTGGCTCCAGGCCATCCAGAACAGATTACAGTCGACATCAGAAATGCTAAAGAACATGAAGGAGGTAAGATTAGGTGGGTTACAGGAGTTGATGGCCGAGAAGCTTCGAGGTCTGCGGGAAAAGGAGGTGTCCCAGTCGACCGACCCCATTCAAGCGAGCGTTGACTCTGATTGTCACCTTTTGTGAGTCCCACTAAATGCAACATGTGAATTATTCTCTGCGCAAACTGCTGACCGACCGACAGCATATACCACAACCTCTTCCGGGCCACTACTGGCATTCACTATGTACAGCCTGTTGGCGAAACGAAATGGTTCTCCCACGCTAAAATACGACAAGGCCTACACCGCTTTATCCCTATTTGCGCTCCTGCAGTCACCTATGGCCCTCATTTTAGATGCAATTGCAAGGTTGGCCAGCACCTTGGGTGCCGTGGCTCGCATTGGCGAGTATTTATCCAAGCCTACTGGAACCTGCGGCGAAAGTAGCCGACTGTGTAGTCCAACAGCCCTTTCATCCGCCCTCCTAGATGAAAAAGCACAGCCAACCATGCTCAGAGCTCAGGGATTCAGTGCCGGCTGGGACTCTGAAAGATCTATGGTCCTGAATGATCTGAACTTCGAGATTCGGCCGTCCACTATCAACTTTGTGGTTGGCCCAGTTGCCTGTGGCAAGTCTACGCTGTTGCTAGCCATTCTATGGGAAGTCGGGCATCACGATGGCCGGCTAGAAGTGCCCGTTCCTCGTATAGGCTACTGCAGTCAGACTCCGTGGATCACCAATGCCACCATTAGACGCAACATTCTGGGTACCAGTGTGTATAACCAGCCGTGGTATGACAAAGTGATTGGAATGTGTCTCCTCCAAGATGACATCGACGGATTTCCTCACGGGGACCAGGAATGGGTCGGGAACAGCGGTATGACTCTGAGTGGTGGCCAAAGGGCTCGATTGGTAGGTGGAAATCACAAGTGCATGATTGCTTGCTATATACTAACCCATCCACAGGCAATTGCACGTGCAGTCTATGCTCAGGAAAACCTTCTATTGCTTGATGATGTCTCCAGCGGACTTGACGGAAAGACCGAGGAGTACCTGTTTCATAATTTGTTCGGGCCCGATGGGCTTCTGAAGGAATCAGGGACTACCGTCATCATAGCTACTCATGCTGGTGAGTACGACCGGTAAACAACTCATACAATCTAGAAAGAACCAACAGAAACAGTACAACGTCTGGCATATGCGGACCAAATCATCATTCTGGACTCAAAAGGTCACATTGCAGACGAAGGCGCTTCTAGCAAGGTTATCGCGATTGCCAAGGAAATGGTGTTTAGCGCCTCAAAGAAGGACCAAAGTGCTGAACCATCTAACAGTAATGGCCTGGATATCTCCAGGATTTTATCGGCAGAGGAAGGGCCGACAGGGGAAGATCGACGAACCGGTGACACAGCTGTCTACAACTACTACATCCAGACAGTTCACCCTTTCAGCGCCTCGATATTTTTTGTTGCCTGCACTGTCTTCGCCGTGGGACTTACCCTACCACGTAAGCTCAATTTGCTTCAATACATTGATATCCCATTGACCAATCCTCCTTGCAGAATTTATGGTCAAATGGTGGCTTGAGCGGGGTGATCAATACACTGTCACCCATATGGGCACGTATCTCGGCGCATACGGTGGTCTTTCCGCAATGGCCATTCTCTCACTACCTGTCGCAGTCTGGTATGAGGATCCCCATATCCATTCCTTGCCCCCTGTCTGTCAGAGCCATGTACACTAACTCCAACCCCTAGGCACCTCACCGAGCGAATGCTGCCACGGGCCTCAATGCGATTCCATGCCTCTCTCCTAACCACCGTCCTTCAAGCACCGTTGCAATTTTTCTCGACCACTGATGTCGGCACGACTCTGAATCGCTTCGCACAGGATCTCCAATTGTCGGATATGGAACTGCCGCTAGCCCTCTTTAACACTACGGTGGAATTATTACTATGTACAGCTAACCTGATCATCATTGCAATCACCTCGAAATGGATCGGCATTGCTCTGCCGGCGCTGTTAGCGGTATTCTACATGATTCAGAAATTCTACTTGCGCACTGCCCGTCAGCTTCGACTTCTCGATATTGAAGCCAAGGCGCCGTTGTTTTCCACATTCCTTGAGCTGATATCCGGCCTGACCACTATCCGGGCATTCGAGTGGCACGCGGATTTTGACCACCGCAATCGCAAAGTCTTTGATCGCTCCCAAAAGCCTTTCTATCTACTCTACTGTGTGTAGCGCTGGTTAAATCGTGTGCTGGATCTTGTAGTAGCAGCGGTGGCCATTGGCGTGCGCACCCAGGGACAGGTGGACGCTGGGTTCACGGGCATCGCGCTTGTGAACATCGTGCAATTAAGTATCAGTATTAAGGCTTTCCTCTCTAACTGGACCAATTTGGAAATCTCCATCGGTGCGGTATCTCGCATTCGGGCATTTACTCTAGATGCCCCGTTGTCGAATTCCGATGAAACGGGCACTGTGCTGTCTGCAGGGTGGCCTAAGAAGGGCCGGATTGAATTCCAAAATGTGACAGCGCAATATGAAGGCTCCCTTCACCAAGTGATTCGGAATCTCACCCTGTCAATTGCGCCGGGAGAGAAAATCGCCCTCTGTGGAGCTACAGGAAGGTAATGTTCCTCGCTCGCCGTCTCTTTGACATGCTCATTGTCTACTAATCTTGCGTGCTACAGCGGTAAATCATCGCTCGCAACCAGCCTCTTTCGTCTCCTCAGCCCCTCCGAAGGGAGGATTACCATTGACGATGTGGATGTGTCAACTGTGGCTCGCGACACGCTGTATAAGCGGCTAATCTGCGTCACAAAGTCCCCTCATCTCATTGCAGGCTCGATTCGCGAGAATGTCAACCCCTTCGGCGCAACTGCAGATGACAAGGCGATCGAACTAGCGCTGAAAGAGGTGAATCACTGGGACACAGTGGCTTCGCGAGGCGGGATCCATGCCCAACTCTCAGAGGGCCTGTTTAGTGTTGGGCAGCAACAACTGCTGTGTCTAGCGCGGGCCATGATCTGTCCCGGTTCGGTGGTAGTTTTGGACGAGGTCACAGCGAGTGTGGATCAGGAGACGGACCGAGCGATGCAAGAGATTATTCGCCGTCACTTTGCATCCCGCACTGTTATTACAATTGCCCATTGCATCTCCACAATCCTGGATGCTGACCGGGTCGCGGTGGTATCAGACGGGGCTATTGTCGAACTGGGCCCTCCAGCCGAACTCCTAGCTCGAGATCCCCCCAGTCAGTTCCGGGGCCTCTATGAGGCGACAACCGTCTCCAACCAATCTTCTAAAACTTCGCAGGAGATTATTTAGCTAGTCCCATTGCGGATTCCCGGTACCTGTGTCTGGCCTGTCTGTTGCATGGTAGCTCCACAATGTTTGCATGTAGAGTAATCTAATAATACACACTTCACTATATTAATTATCAAATAATAAATTACATAATAAATTGCAGCCTATATCCATGGATAATTTAATGCATGTCAGCACTAAGAAGTTAGCCCTAACTAACTCCATGATACCTCACCCCTGTAACCTGAATTGCGTGTTGTATACCAGTCATGTTGTGTACTCCGTATTCTATTTCCCGTGTTTCATGTATCTAGTATCAGGTACTCCGTATATAATGCAGTACTAGATATATTAGTAATACGGTATTCTATGTATTGAGTATTTCGGGTAAATCTTCCCGTCCGGTATTGTAATCTACAAGGTAGAAGGCTAAGCATTTCAGAGGATCCACCTGGGGATGCTACCTGGTTGCTTACATATCAGTTCTATTTGGACAACACTCATTTTCGAACAATTTCTCTTAGCGCCGCTTAATCCCCACAAAGCAAAAATTTTCCACTACTCATATCGCTTAAAAATGCCATTCATTTTTTACACTAGAGGGAACGGCTGGCTATGAGTGCGCCACCTGACGGCCGTACAAGCCACTGTACACGGACAACGAAGTCTCCTTTCCGCCCCGGTCCGACCCTCCCACTAGCCTTACCGCCGCTTAGATGCGCTCTTCCGTTCCAAGTGCAACTCGGGGAATCTTCGGGTCCGACTGCGTAACAAGTCCGCACGCTCCTCTAGACTCATCGCTCTTTGTTCGGCGCCAATTGGAACCATGCATCGGGCCAGGTGTATATAGTTCTTTCGCAACAAGTTTACAGTCAGCATGAGGTAATCCACATTCTGAAACACCAGCGCCCGCTCGTCCGAATAGCGTTTCTGGTCCCGCAAAAGCGCCACCGGATGTTCCCTCCAGTGGCGCCGGGGATGCAAATGGTGTGATGTGTGATAACCATCGTTGAAGCAAAATCGATTACTCTGGAAAATTGTCAGTTCCATTCACGCGGTTCATCTGAAACGCACTACATCGGGTGAAAACTCACAGCAACATCGATCAACGTTATACTAGACCGGAAATCCGACGAGGGATCACGGGGATCCACAAAGGCGTGCTGGCCCCAATTACCTGCCATCAATCCCGCACGAAGTGTCATAAGGGGTAAAATAAACACGCAGATTGTGGCCCGTGCATGACCGTAGCAATATAGCAGAGCGATGGCCAAATAGTTACTGAACTCCCAGAAAGCCGTCTTCAACGAAGTGGAGTACTGGCCCTTTCGAAGAAAGTACAGCGGCAGTTCCAGCGAGACGAGAAAAAAGAACCGGCCCACATAGCGAGCGAAATCGGCGATCGAGTCTCGATCGTACCACATGGTCGAATTGAGATCCAGGGGCCCATTGCCCTCAACATAGTGCATCTTGACGTGATGGTAGTAGTATGAATTCCATGTGTGACCCACTAAGGGATCAACGATGTATGGGAAGAGAAGGTCCACCAGCCGGTATCGAGGTGCCAAGACGCCGTTCATGTGTACGTACTGATGCTTCATGAGCGTATAGCTGCCTGCATACCATACGTGCACGATCCAGTGGAGAAGGCCATGGATCCAGCTGAAGTGGTAGCAGTAGAGGCAGAGCGCGCTGGGGATGGAGGTGGTAAAGAGAGAAGGGAGTATACGACACAGTCGACTGTGGCGACAGATCTTGCAGCGATCTTTGGGATATGAGAGCCGCCATATCCTCGAGAACTGGAGTTTGGAAGATATCTTGGACAGTCAAGCTGAAGCCTGCAGATCGCGCGTGACTCGTGAGCTTCATCGCGATGATAAAATCTCCACCGCACCGAAGGAAATGATCATTTTTGCCCAGGACATGCTCTTCAACCTGGAAGACCTTGGCCCACAATGCACGGAGCTGCATTTCCGTTGGCGTGCTCGGTTCCTGCTTCACGCTGTTGGCCAGGGAAAATGCTAAGTTATCCTCTTGAGACCGGGATGTCGCCAGATCGCGTAATTGTCGACGATCAGCTTTGGCATTAATGGTCAGAGGCACACGGGATAGGGAGATGAACATAGATGGGATCATGTATGATAGGAGATATTAGCCAAGGCTCTGTTGCAGTGTGACGAGCTCTTCTTGTAGTTTGTCGGACATATCCTTGACCTCGATAGGGCCACTCCGATTGCTATAATGCAAGAAAGCCACCACAATCTGCCGTGGACGACTAGGATCTTGTACCGCACCTACAGTCGTGTGGGCGAGAGTGGGCATTGCAAGACGAATGGCATGCTCGATTTCACCCAGTTCCACTCGCTGGCCACGGACCTTGACCTGAGTGTCTTTACGACCCACGAACCGGATCGTGCCGTCTTCATTGTATCGAACCAGGTCACCAGTGCGATAGAATCGAGAACCTGAAAGAGGTGCCCATATAGGGTTCGAGACGAATGCCTGGGAGGTCTTTTCGGCATCATAAAGATAGCCTCGGGCAACTGTTAGGCCTTGCAGAAGCAGTTCTCCAATACAGCCTAGGGGCGTGAGGCGGTTGGAGTCCTGCGGGTGAGCGATCCAATACAGGGAGCCAATGGCTGCACCTAGGTCTGCCGGGTTACTGGTAGCGATGGCTGGAGGAGCACCAGAGCAGTATACGGAGCATTCTGCAGGACCGTAGCAGACAATGAGATCGAGAACACTATGCCACTTGGCGATGGTATTGCGTGTGGAGGCCTCACCGCCGAGAACTAGAGTTTTAAGTGACGGGAGATTATCTGCCGGGAGTAGAGCAGCGACCGTGGGAGTCAAGAACGCCCAGTTGCACTAGAAGCTGTTAATTGCCCCCGGCAGGTCATTTAGGCGTTGCTCCTCGGATGGTATACAAATACAGCCACCGCGTTGCAACGTGGTGAATATATCCGCACAGCTCACATCAAATGTATACGCAGCAAATTGCAGGAGTCGAGTTCCAGGGCAGATTCCCCAGCGTGTTCTATGGGCTTTGGAGCTTGAACAGAGCGAGCCGTGCTCAATGACGATACCCTTGGGTTTACCAGTGCTTCCCGAGGTGAAAAGCACATAGACGACATTTTGAGGACTGATAGTTGGCAGCTCGTGCGTCAGGCCTTTGAGACTTAAAATGAAGTCCTCTGTCACAACAACAGCCTGCAACACGACCGAGGCTCCGAGGACATCGGCATAGGATTTTTCAGAAGGACTGTGGCCTTAGCATCTTTAACAATAGTTTCGAGACGAGATTGGGGGTGCGCAGGGTCGAGATTGACACAAGCACCGCCGGCTTTCATGACAGCCATCTGTGCGACAACAGCCCATCGCGACTTGTCAAAGCATAGAGGCACGAGAGCCTCTGGAACGTAGACGAGATGGCGAGCAAGGGTCGTCGAAAGGTGATCAAGTTCAGCGTATGTCAAACGGCCGTCCCAAGCATCAACAGCTAAGGCCTCTGGCTGTTGTAAGATCTGCTCAGCAAAGATCGCTGGTACAGTTGAGTCGACAGTTTCAGGATACTGCTTATTCCACTGCATGATCTGCTCGAGGTCGTAAGCGCCGACGAGGTCGACAGAGGCTACCTGCGCTTCCTGGGCATTAGTTTGTGTGACTTGTTTCAAGATGTGCTCGAAATGGTGCATGATAGTCTGCACCTGCCAGGTGGAGAGGGCATTCTCGTCATGGCGGGTCTCAATGGTGATTTTGTCGTCGGCGACGAAGCATTCAACTACCAAGGGATAACTTTCAAAGTCCTCTAGGGGTAGCTCGACCTCTTCTACACCGGGAAAGAGATCCCCAATCTCAGTGGCGTCTGACACTGGTTGAATGACGAATAAATTCTGGAATTCGATTCCGCGGGCGCAGTCTGAGCTGATGCTGGCAATATTTTGCACCCCGAAATGTTCATGAGGAGTCATCTTCGTCGACTGTTGCTGAACCTGGGCAAGGAACTCACTTACAGTGAGCGCGGGAGGGAATTTCATCCGCATAGGCACTGTTGTGATGGTTGGACCAATCATGGTATCAATGCCAGAAACCGGACCGTTGCTTCCAGAGAGGGTCATGCCGAATACAATATGATCGCTATCTGCATATCTGGAAAGGACTAGGCCCCATGCAGCTTGCAGGATGGTGGTTCTGAGGATGGTGGAGTCTGCAAGGTGTGGCACGGGGATTTCGTGCTGCAACTTGCCCTTAACAGAAGGTCGGTATGATAGGGAGGGCAGTTGGGGGAATGCCGATGGACGTGGCCCGGACAGTTGCTCTGCCCAAAAGGACTGACTAGATTGATTATCGGTGGTCTGCAGATGCTTGACGAAGGTATTGAATGGCGTGGAATCGGGGCATTTGCCGTGCTCGTAGGCGGACTGGACTTGACTGATAATCAACGGCAGCGACCAGCCATCGTACACGGCGTGATGCGCGGTCCAGATAAAGTAACCGTCTTCTGTGAGACCATATCGCACTGGTGCAGCCCCGTATACCATTCCCTCCGCCTGATCACGCTCCAGGTACTGCTTCAGATCGGCTGCCCTCCTCCAGTCAATACTGCCTTTCACCACAACCTGTACAAACCCGGCATCTGGAGTCGGTACGAAGCGCGTGCGGAGGATCGGGTTCTTCTCGGCAGCTAGCTCCCAAGCAGATTTGAATCGAGCAACATCCAGATTGGGACCGAGGCGGAGAACTCGTCGCAGGATGTAAGACTTGGGGTTGAGCATGGAAAGCGCCATCATGCCCTCTTGAAGGGGACTAGTTGAGTAGACGTCTTCAATGAACTCAGACGGGATGGGGTATTGACGGCTAATTTCACCCACGATTCCAGAAATCTCCAGAGTATTGTCCAGGAGTTCAAATGGCTTCAAAGAGAGACGGTCGTAGCCATTGCCGAACCCTTTAGCAGCCATGACGGCAGCCAACTCGAATAACACGGGATACTGGAAAATATCCATGACGGTGAGGGGAAAGTCTTCATCCGTAGAGTAGCAGCCATTTTCATCGCTGAAATGGAATCTCCGCCCATCTGGAAGAAGTTGTCCTCTGATCGGATTTCCTCCTTGGAAATCTTCAGGATGCGATGCCAGAGTTCCTGGACCTTCTTCTCAGATACAGTATCAGGCACGCGGCGACCATCTTCGCGAAGGGAGTAACCCTTCAACTGACCATCGCTCAGCTTTGCCACCGCGTTGCGAAGTGTCTTCCGGTCTAGTTTATGTGCAGAAGTTGTTGGCACCCAATTGGTTGGAACGTACAGAGATGGTTGCATATATGGTGGAAGGACCCGAGCGAGTTGAGCCTTGAGATCCAATGCCCAGGCTCGTAAGTCTGGGGTGACTTGTCCAAGGAGCTCGCTGCCTGCCAGTCTGACTGGCTTGAAGACGAAGACAGCTAGGAGAGCTTGATCTCGGTCTCCGTGAGGGACCACAACCTCGACTGCAATTTGGGCGCTCGACACCAAATGACGGTTGTGGTCATACCTTTCAACCAGGGGAGTACACAGGACGTTGCCGCCCTAGTGGCATACGTGCTACAGAAGATGTTTTCAATTTTGCGGTTGATGGACCTGGTGAGGGTTGTCAGTGTCTTTCGAAGGCTTTGATGGCGGCGCAGAAGGGTATAGCTGCTAATGATGGGGACTGGCTCTGGCCCGTGACGGCAGATGAGTAAGATAACTGGAAGTGCCGAGATCTCTACTCCCAGTCAGGCCACGTCTTATTTTTATTTTTTTATCTTTTATTTTATTTTTATTTTCATGAATCAGGTAAATAGCCCCCAAACTGTCTCCATAGTACATTGGTTTCGCCAATTTTGGCCAAGACGGAAAAATGATAAATGATAAATCTCATACGGCCGTAAATGTCCTGGGGAATCCACCGTGATCACCCCATCCGTGCGTAAGCGAAATAATTGAGGCTTTATCTTGTCATCAGAGCTTCTTGCTTGTAATATCCTTAGTGACACCTGGTGCGTAATTGATTGGATGCTGAGACCATGCTATATATTAAGATTACATATTCTTTAGCGTCTGCTAGTCTGATAATCTATAAGATACATACGTACCGTTACTGATACGTACCACGATACAGATACGTGTACCTGCGTAATGGAGGAATAAATATACATACATACACACATGTAGATTACACTATTACACTCTTACATACTAAGCCATCGATACGCCATGATCACACAGGCAGGTGTCCCATATAGGTGGAAATGTGCCTACACGCACATATAACAGCTCATGTAAGATCTAGTCCTGAACAGTAGCTTGAATAAATATCCACATGTGAAGTCGACAGAGAGCCTGCAGCCAGGAAAAGCAGAAGGCTCTTCCGACTACCTACGCTACAGACTCCCTTCAAGGTGGTTCAGGGCAGGCCAAGTGCAGAAGAAAAACAAAACACAATGATGATGAACGATGATACTGAGCGGAAGCTCGCACGCACGCTCTTGATGGAGTTGATGGTGTGAGTAGATCTCATACTCCCAGAAGACAAGATCTTGAACTAAGCAGCCAAGCACCCCATTAGGTACCAGTTTGCCTCCCCTGTGCGATGGATCGAAACCCAAGATGTGATTGTGTCTCGCACAGAGACCGAGCGCATCATTGTGGTTGGTCCAAGTGCAACGTTGCTGGGTATGTTGCGCAAAACCATCGACACAACCCATCCAACCAAAGAATGTACTTTGCCGGCACCGCGCCAGCTCCTCCATTCCGAAAAAGACATGGACGACATCTACTACACCGGGGAGCCAAATCAACTAAATCCAGTGGAGACACAGACACAGAAGGAAACACAGATGTTACCACCAAACCCGGAGGCAGCCCTGCTGGCTCCCACAGTCACCATGGAGGTGACAACGACAGCCCTGCCCCCAAAAGTGCACATTAAAGTCATCGATATCGAGGATCAAAGCATCCAGGCGCAAGATATCTTATTCGCAATTGTTGCCAGAGCGCTCAAGCGATCGGCAGCTGAAATTGATGGGAGCAAGTCTATCAAGGCTCTGGCCGAAGGAAAATATTTCGACATTCCCGTGTAAATATCATGCGTGCTAATCAATCGAGCACCATCCTGCAGGCAGATCAATCTTGGAAAATGAAATTATCGGTGACCTACATAGCGAATTTGGCTTGTTGCCGGACCGCGCTGAGGACTTGCCGCTCGCCCAAGTTGGGCCAGAAATCCAGTCGAGCCATAAAGGTGGCCTGGGGAAGGTCACCACCGCCATGATCAACAGCCTATTCACCGCAAAAATGCCCAGCAACTTCACTGTTGCCACTGCTCGAGAGCAGCTACACACCCAGTGGGGACTTCAATCGGGTTCACAAGACGCATGTTTGCTCTGCGCCGTCACCATGCAACCCACCAGCCGAATCGCCGCTGAATCCGACGCTCGTGACTTTATTTCGCGTGCCGTCGATGTATATGCCAAACGGGAAGGGTTAACGCTTCTTCCACCTGAGGCATCGCATGTTAGTGGCGCGGCCATTGGAGTCACGATGGATCCAGAAGCGGTCCGAGCCCTGACCGAATCCCAAGATGCCTTGTCGAAGCGCTTGCTCGAGATCTATGCCGCCCATTTAGGGGTGGATCTGGAGGCGGATCGACAGGCGTTGGATAGCCTGCGCGACGAGATAGCCACCGGACTTCAAGCCGACCTCAATCTCTGGCATGCAGAGCATGGTTCGGACTATGCCCAGGGTATTCGACCACGGTTTGATGCCAAAATGATCCGGAGCTATGATTCAGCGTGGAATTGGGCACGCCAAAGTCTGTTGGAGCTGTTTGATCTTACATCAACCGTCGCAGACACCAGCATGCTAGATCGAGCTGAGGTGGTGAAGAGGTGCTATCACATTGCAAACGCATCGGACAAGACGATCTTGCCGGTGTTGGATGAGATGATTTCTCAATTACAAGATCGCTCTCAGTTGCGACCGATCTTTCAGACACTGAAAGACAATTGTACGGATAGCTTGCTGTCGGGACCAGCAATCAAAGGTGCTCCCCGGCAAATGGCGCGCGTCACAACGATGGATGACCAAGGGAGCCTGCAGTATCAGGAACAACCCCGGACAGAGGTATCACGCTTTGCCGACCTCGCCATGCCAAGATCGGGACCGGCCGGAAACCCTCTAGTCGCAACTGAACCATACCTGCATCTGAAAAAGCGATCAGCATCCAGATGGGAGTACTCCGCGGAGCTGACCCGTCATCTTTACCAGGCTCTCCACGAAGTGGAAACACAAGGTGATTCTCTGAGTGCCCAAACGGTGTTGATCACAGGGGCTGGAATCGGGTCTATCGGAGCCGCCATGATTATGCATTTCCTCCAAGGGGGAGCACGAGTGCTTGTCACAACCTCTTCGATGTCTCCACAGGTAGCGCAAAAGTATCAAGCCCTGTAGATGGAGCATGGAGCGCGAGGCTCAGAGCTTGTGGTCATACCTTTCAACCAGGGGAGTACACAGGACGTTGCCGCCCTAGTGGAATACGTGTATGATGAGAAAGACGGGCCCTAGATATTATTGACTCCAAATCGGAGCTTGCGCATCGAATCATGCTCACCAACATATTGCGGTTGCTGGGGATCGTGAAGACCTACAAAGAAAAACATGGCCATCGGTCGCACCCTACCCAGGTTTTGTTACCGCTATCCCAAGCCACGGCACGTTCGGTGGGGATGGCCTCTATAGTGAATCGAAGCTGGCCCTTGAAACGCTCTTTAACAGCTGGTATTCAGAGAACTGGCAGGACTATCTCTCCATTTGTGGCGCCGTCATCGGTTGGACGCGTGGCACGGGACTGATGAATCAGAATGATCTCGTGGCTGAGGGAATCGAGAAGGCCGGAATGCGGACTTTTTCTCAGGAGATGGCTTATGCACTGGTTTGCCTCTGCGTCGGCCCGATGTACGAGCTCTGCCAGGAAGCACCGGTCTATGCCGATCTTACAGGCGGTATGGCCCAAGTCCCCAACCTACCAGAATCCCTAGGCCAGCTGCGACAAGAACCTCAAGGATCGCAGTGAGATTCAAGCCGCTTTATTCCAAGAGGATAAGATCGAGGCGGAGTGGTCGAGCCCGGTAGCACAGGCAGCAGCTGTATCTGAGCTAGAACATAGAGCGCATGTCCGGCAGGACTTCCCTCGGGTTCAAGAATACGATCGCGACATCGCACCTCTCAGCGCGGACATGCAGGGAATGGTAGATCTGCACCGCACGGTTGTAGTCATGGGTTTTTCTGAACTAGGACCGCATGGCAATGCCCGCACACGATGGGAAATGGAAGCCCAAGGAAAGTTTTCCCTAGAGGGCGCTATCGAAATGGCGTGGATGATGGGTTTCATCACTCACTTCTCTGGTGTCATTGAAGGGCAGCCGTACTCCGGCTGGGGTCGACACGAAAACTAAACAGCCAGTCTCTAGGAAAAATGTTCAACGGTCGATTCACCGGGCAGGAAGTCCAGAGTGACATCCTACAAGAGACGTTTGTCAATACTATCAGTGCCTGGGTCAACATGCTGCTGCTATCAGCCAGTGGTCCCATACGAACCCCAGTTGGAGCCTGCGCGACCGCCGTGGAGTCCCTAGAGTTGGGCTATGACACGATTGTGACTGGAAAGGCCAAATTCTGCCTCGTTGGGGGGTGTGATGACTTCACATCGGAGACCTCATATGAATTTGCCAACATGAAGGCGACAACCAATTCCCTCGATGAGATTGCGCGAGGCAGAGCGCCTAGCGAAATGTCGCGACCAACCACCACGACTCGTAATGGGTTTATAGAATCACAAGGCTGCGGCTTGCAGGTCCTGACTACTGCCGATTTGGCGCTGAAGATGGGGCTCCCGATCCGCGGCATTGTTGCTTTTGTGAGCACCTCCAGTGATAAGGCTGGCCGCTCTGTCCCAGCCCCAGGGCAGGGTGTGCTAGTCAACGCAAGGCGCACAACGTCAGCGTCAAACATTCCTTCTCCTTTGCTAAAGATGAGTAATCGCCATCGTCTCAACTTCCGACGTAAGCAGATCTCTGAGGCCCGGGCAGTGGCGCTCGATCAGCTTGATTTCGAAGTGAATGTGGTACTAGAACAAGACCCTGGAATTGACGTGGTCACGTATCGCCAGGAACGCCACGAGCAGATCCTAGGAGACTTCCTCCAAGAAGAGCGAGATGCTCAGTATTCGCTGGGTAATGATTTCTGGCGCCACGACTCATCTATCGCCCCGCTGACCGGGGCCCTCGCGACCTGGGGTCTGACCATCGACGACCTGCGGGTGGCTTCGTTCCATGGCACGTCCACCATGATGAACGATAAGAATGAATCCAGCGTCCTCCAGCAGCAGCTGACAGCACTAGGGCGACGTAAGGGCAATCTGCTTCTGGAGGGTCTTCCAGAAATACCTGACTGGTCATTCCAAAGGTGCTGCCGGTGCATGGATGGTCAACGGGGCGCTGCAGATGCTGAATTCCAGGTAATCGCAACGCCGATAATATCGACTCGGCTCTACAGCAGTATGACCTGATTGCTTATCTGAATCGGCCAGTGCACGTGCCTGATCTCAAGGCTGTGTCGATCACCTCATTCGGCTTCGGGCAGAAAGGCGCGCAGGCCATCTGCGTGCATCCCCGACTGAAGTTCTCATCTAATGAGCAAAGTTGATCTATTGTGAGTGTTTTAGATCAATGACATCAAGAGTAAACTATGAGGGTTATCTCTGTGGAGTTTATAGACTATTTCGTACAATTTACAGAGTTGATTGTTTGGCCGCTGTTGAAATATATTCTGAAGGTAGGTGCGCACCATCTATTAAGTATATCATATTTTGAAGACAACACACCTGTTTTCTGCATTATATACCATGCAGACGATCCTGATTATAGGAAAAAAAGGGATAACGCAAAAGGTGATCGAGTGCCCAAGGAAACAGGAGTTAATCTGCCAAAAAAAACCTCTCTCACACATTATATAAGGCAGAACAAAGGCTGTACCATATGGATGAGGCATCCGACAGCATATAATCGATGCTGTTTGAAAACATCATATATGGCCTCTTCAACCTCAGCGTGCAAAGCCAGGTCCCATGACAGCTGGTCGAGGCCATCTCGATGCGAGTGTCAGATGCTGGTGTTCCATTGCATGTTCAATCACCATCATCGGAGAGAATGAGTTTATGGAGAACAAACATGTACCTGACTACATGGTCGATTACCAATCAATTAATGTCATAGAAACCAGAGCTGCAGTGCGATTTCAAATCTGCTGACTGTCGGGTCCAACCATTGGAAGATAAATATTAAGATAATTGTAATTCTTTAACGGTTTGTGGTATAAGCTGAGAGAGACATTGTGGTGGGATGAGTTGCGAACAGAAAATGATGGAAATTTTCTTCAGGCAGTTTATAGAGCCATAGCTACGTGCCCTTTTATGTCCTGTGTGCTTTCTTTACGCATCTACACCATCTACACTTTTTATTTAGGTCATAGGATAATGATATCACTTGCCAGCATGGTCAGAAAGTAAGCAGTGTGTCATAAATGTTAGCCAATAGAAGGAACAATCTAATTTCATTTTATCTCGGTGAATTGAATGGCCATGGAGAAAACGGTATACAACCGTCGAGTCTAGATCATATTGCTAACTCCCAACATTGGCTTCATGCCGCTAATGTTTAGTATCAGGGAATTTGCTGCGTCTTGATGCTGAGTGGCGGTTAGCTATGCAAGAACAATATCCCAATAGCTCGTTGTTAAAACTGGTACGTATATTTGTCCGTTTCCCCTCGGAGTAGGTACTAAGTCTCTTCAGACCGTCTAGATCTCCCAATACATATGTTGTATCACTCAATATACAACGTACCCCAGCCCTCGACGCGAAACAATTTACCTTACGAGACCGTGAATTCGAAAGAAATGTGCAATATAACTCTTATAACTTCAGGGTTGTGTATAAAATAAGAACACCATTACATTGAATCTAGATGGATATAAATGACTCAAATGTTCACACAGTCGTCAGCGCTAACTAAGTAGTTTTTTTAGCCCTGTGGAAGGTTTACGTTTTTGTTTGGCTTGTCAAGGAGCTTCCTAAAAAAAAACTAGGAACGAATCGCATCGAGTTTGGATCCCTGCAAGTGTATGCACGCTACGAAGTACTCCGCACTATAACCTGCTTTCTACAACAGCCCCATTCTGCATGGAGGTTGGTATAGATACAGATACCTGGATTGTAGTCCGAATTACATACAACGTAACAATACCTTTATAATACACCGTCACAATACATACCCACATCAAAATACATCCTAAAATACATCCTAAAATACATACCTAGGAGATATGCCGACATACACAATACTAGCAAACACATACACTTAAATTAAATATGTTGTATCCCTTGGAGTAGATACGACTAGTGTGACAGACTAAATGTCTCATATTGCCCAGGAGGCGCTATACTAGAGGGGTTACATGGTATATTTGAATGAAAGCGCAGGGAGAGGACAACGATTAAATTTTCATCGGGGCAAAGTGTCTATAAGGATCTTAGATGCTCAATACTCTGTAGCGTTTCTACATTTACGGAAATATTCCCGATTGAGTATGTGTGTTAATCTATTCAAGGTTTGATTGTGGGTCGATGGCCGAAGCTCCTTCGACCAACCCATCAGCTCAGCAGTGGGGAGTATGGAGTATGTATTCTGACTCAGCCTCAATAGGCTCGATTGATCGTCAAAATGACATGAGCGTTTCAACCCTGTGGATGAATGTCTCCTCCTAACAAGAGAATTAGTAGCTGCTAATAATGCTATATCGTTGGTTGCATTGCCAGTTAGTTCTCCACATAAATGGTACGTAAGCCAAAGGAGGCCGAAAAAAGTCCGAAGTGATGAAGTGCAAACAAACAAAGAATAGTGCCTAGGTGGGGTTTCAGATTCATAGATGTCGGGAGGCCACCTACAACAGCTGTAGGTACGTAGGTAGGTGGTGAATTGGATATAAGATTGAGAGTAATCACGTGACATGGAGTGATGATCATCAGGGGTAGTTATCACGTGAAGTATTGACTCTAGAGCTTGGACCTCGCATCATTAGCTAACCTTACGTAATCTGCACAGGTAATTGAAGCCTCAGGCATAAAAAACAAGAGTCTAGAGCAGGATGCCTCAGGCAACGGCCTGACGTCGTCTCATGGAATTCCACTCTCCATGTTGACTTACTACTCTTCATTGATGCTGCTTTTGTAGGGGTGACTTGATCATTGAACCATTTAACTCTACCTCTTTCTCTTCTTCCAACTTCTCGCTTGATCTCAGCTCCTGAGCACTGCTACGTTCCGTAGCAGTCGCCCAACAGTGGGGTCGTCCCCGCATCAACCATCAACAATGGGTGTAGCCCAGTCCAATGAGCATGGCGCATCATCCCCAGGTGAGTTCGATCTGCTACATTTATGGTTAGGTTCAGGATACATAACAATGTCACACTTGCTTGATCAACCATGATTGTGAACAACATGGCCTTGTGCTTGACAAAGAAACCTCTCCGTCTTGTGAATATGGTATTTCTAACAACATGCATAAACAGAGGAGTTAAGTTTGGTGCTCGCTGAACGCTTCGCCACGAAATGCTTTACTCCATTAGAACTCACGCATTTCAAAGACAACTTCTACTCTCGGGCCTTAGAGCAGGGAGGCCTGCGGTACTGGAATGAGAAAGTCCTCTCAGACTTCTTAGGCATCCCAGATGGTATCTATAGCGCTTCGCATAACCAGCACTTAGATGCAGGACCGGTGATATTTCGAATGGTCTCTTATCTGGGAGCATTTCCATTCCAAAACACGCTCGCGCCCAGTGTGCTGACCTTTGAGGCCATGGTCAAGGTAGTTGTGCTCTTGACTGAGCGCTATGGGAAAGCGCTGAAGCGTGGGCACAAGGATCGAATCAAGCTACTCTTTGGTAGTCTGGCTGATGTGGGGAGGAAGACCCCCGCCGACTCTAACGGAGAAAGTATCCCTAAGGATTCCGAAGCTTCAACTGGACATTCTCATGCGCTGGGGTTCTCCATAGACGAATCGGCCAACGATGAGTACGATGAGGATGAGGATGACGACCTTGCACTTGCAGCACTAGAGTCTCTTGATGCGATTGAAGTATTCAAACACGATCACCGTGTCGACAAGACCGTTTACGAGACCCGGATTTCTATCAATACATTCCGCCGGTTACTTATGTTGCTGCTTGTCATTGCACCACTAAAGCCATTAGAGTCTACGAAAGTCTACACGTCTGGACTGGATGGTCAACATATGGAATTGGTTAAGAAAGAAGCAGACAGTATCATTGCAGCCTTTTCACCAGAAGAGAGTGAGGACGGGATATCTTACAAGGCTTTTGCCCGAACGATATCACTGTCTCTGCCATATCTGTTCGATCCGCTCACGGCTCTTTTTGAGCATATGCTTTTCAGCAAAAATTTGGACCTCTCTCAACGCCGCCATAAAGACCAAGCTGCAGAGACCGAACAGGAGGAGAGCAAGGAAAACGAAGAACCCCCCTCACCACCGGCTGCACTTACACTTCCGGGAAGCTTTGAGTCGGCCATATTGAATCCAACACTTACCTCGCATCTTTCATTCTTCCTCCCATCCACATCAGCCGATATCAATATCCTTCGAAGCAGCGTCAAACTACATCCCGTCTTCTCCACAAGCGCTCACGGATCTTCCCTAACATATTTCTCCCACCACGTCCTTACCTGGCAAACTGCCACCCTCCTCCTCCTGCAAGGATCTCTAGCAGACTCAAGCAGCGAAGAATTGATAACACTCGGCGCCTACATTCCCCAAACGTGGAAAACTTCCACATCAACCTCAAGCTCATCTTCGAACAATTCTGACCTCCTCCCTTGCCTTTTCCAACTATCCCCAAAACACCTACTCCTCCCAGGCAATCCCTCATCATCTGCAAAGAAACCCAACACCCCAATCGCGTATTTCTCACCCAACACCGGCATCGCAATTGGCTGCCAAATCCCAGCCCCGTCCCGCACGCACCAGACCTACCCGGCCCCGCACGGAGCAGCAAGTCTCATAATCGACGCGAACCTAGAGACGGCTGAGTTCCACGCTGCACCCTTCGGACACGACGGCGTCTTCTTACCCGCTGCCAATACATCCCCCGAAGACCCGTCCACAAAGATCAAGCTTGATCTATATACCCTAGAGATTTGGGGTATCATCCCAGATCCGGATTCGTCGTTCTCCGTAGACCCGAGCTTGAGTCCGGTGGAGATCCAGCGGGCAAAGTGGGAGTTTGAGGCACGGGAGGCTGAGCGCCGTCGTAATGTCAATATCAAGGCTGGGGCTGGGGATCCGGCGAGAGAGAGTGCGAGGTGGCTTTTGGAGGCGGCTGGTATTATTGGTGATGAAGCGAGATATTCTGGTGGGAGGGGTTAAGGGGTCCGTTTGTTGGCTGTTTACTGAGCAAGCGTTTGTTTGAATATGTTACAGGACGAGGCTGTGGTATAATGTCCGCGAATTGGTGTCATTGGTGTTGGGATTGGAGCGAAATTACAGTAAACGTATATTAATTACCTGCCCAACACGCCTGAATGCTTCGGGCCAACCAAAGCTCGCATTATTTTCAGCAGCATACTTTTATGCAATCTGCCGTCTTTTAAATATGTAGTTTGGGGGCAAGATATTACTCCCGCAAAATTTGGGAGTCGAAGATGACATCCAGTGCATCTCTGAACGTAAGGGCTTCGACGTTTCATTATGGTAGATTTAACAACTGGCACAAGTAGAACCATATATATTGTACAAACCTCAACCCAGAGGCATCCTTGAGGTTCTGAGTTCTATATAAATTCGAAACGTTTCGCAAGGATTGCCGTTGCCACCGGGCCCTTTCCGTTCTCAACCACATTTTTCAGTGATTGGTAGATCGATGCTATATAGTTACTCGATCTTTCTGCAATGCCGCGTGCGGTTTGGAATAACCACCGAATGTAAGGGCCCGTGGACCTCCAGACGCTTCAAGAAGTATACAAACCTATCATCATAACTTCAACGGTGGCAGCCCGCTCGGCGCATCATAGAAATCCTTGAGATCTTCTTCATCCTCCTCGAATTTGAAAGCAGAATTCTCAGGCTCGGATTCTTCACCAGCGAGCTGAACACGGGAAAGACGACTGCGGGTTCCGGAACCGACATTGCCGGAAGAAGCAGGTGTCCCGTCCTTTTCGAAGGATTCTGAAGCCGCCTCGCGAGGCAGACGCATGGCAAGGTAGCCATCTGGGGCACGCTCAGCGCGGTCCATGATATCGTTCATATATTTGCGCACCTCGTCGGCTGGCTTGACGACGCGGGCGAGAGGTTCAAGGATTTTGGCATTGGGGGCGTGGATGCGGAACGTGACTGGTTGCCAATATTCCTTGAGATTCGCCTCGTTGACAGGAGTCCCTGGGAGGCCAGGTGTCAGAAGACCTGGTTGGTCGGCAGATTCCTGCTTTTGTGGTGTCCCAATCGCAGGCGTCCCTGGCTGGGGAATGGGGACTGGGCTATCGGTTGGTAGTTTTCCCTTCTCAGTTTTGGGTTTCGTTTCACTCTTAGCTTTTGATGCCCCCTTTCCTTTGCTTTTGGAGTTGGCAGCTTCTGTGGCAGTTTCAAGAGGGAATGGTGTGTTTGGAGCAACCTTCCGGACTACCAAAAAAGAGGCGATGACCGTGTTCTCGGCTGGGAGCCATTCAAGAATAGTGTACTCAGGGAAAAGATAGCGGTCACCCGAGCCAGCATGACCTGACGTACTGCTTCCATATGGAGTTAAGGGGGATGTGAATTCGAACACCACAGACTTGTAGTTCACCGGCGGAGAGCCAAGTGGAGAGACGTAAGGAATTGCAGGTGGGCGGGGGAATGGGACAGGAGATCCGTATTGGGGTGGGCGAGACTGAAGTGGAGGTTGTGACCCGTAAGCAGGTTGTTGGTGGGGGGTATATGGTGGTCCTGGTCGTGCCCCGGGCTGTTGGGCGCTGGCTGGTGGTGTTGGCTTTACCGAAGGATTTTGCTGCTGGGAAGTGGAAGCAGGGGTTGGAGTACTTGTAGCACCAGGCGTCGTTGATTGGTTCGGTACAACTGGGTGCCCTGCCCCGGACGGTGCAGGCTGGGATCCGTTGTGCTCTGTGCCTGATTGCTCTTCCTTAATGGTGCCCGGTCCAGTGGCGCTCTGGGGAGGTTTAGGAGCCTGGCTCAGTGGGGCTTGCGCAGGGGTCTGAGGCTGCGCCTCCGTTTTCACAGGTGGCTGCTTGGAACCTTTGGATGGGGTCTGCGAGGTTTGGGGGGATTTCTCCAACGATACTGACTTCGTCCCACCACCTTGTTGTTTCTGGGTCTGAGTTTGAGCTTGTGGTGTAGGGGTTGATTGTTGTGTAATTGGTTGTCCTGCTGCAGGTTGCTGCCGTTGTTCTTGCTGCTCTCTTGATTTGATGATTGCGTTGAGTTCGTCAATGTGTGCTTGGAAAGCCCGGAGCTGCTCCTGGGATGCTTGGCTTGAGGCAACAACACGCATCAAGGCCTTCAGTTCAGGGTCTGCAGCTGCCCTTGTAGCTAGCATTTGAATCACAGGATCTGGACTGGGCTTGGCTGGTTGGCCCTTTTGCCCTTGGGGTGGCTTTTGCCCTCCTTGGGGAGAGGGCGCATTGCCTTGATTCAGGCCACGAGCTTGTTGTGGCGAAGGGTGGCTTCCTGTATACCCTGGGCGACCCGGAGGAGCGGGAGGATATTGCGCAGGTCGTTGTTGATTGGATGGGGTGGGATACGGTCGGTATTGTTGGAAGTTATTAGGGTGGCCATAGTGAACCATAGGTCGTTGCTGGGGTGCGTATTGAAGTGCCGGCGGTGCACTGGGATCTTTGACAATGTAAATCATGGCATCAAAGAAATGGGGACCGATCGTCACATCGCAGGGCCCGATTTTTGTCATGGTGTCTTTCGATGGGTTGTTCTTTTCGATCTGTTCGCGCTTCGTTTTCTTCGGTTTTGTGTAGTATCGAACAAGAATGCCATCGCTCAGCCATTTTTTCTTCGATCGTTCGAGTGAAGCGAGGAGAACTGCACTGTGAAGAGAAGAGAATGTCAGTCATGTAACACTACTGGGGGCGGCGATGCCAAACCTTTCAGCAATTGACTGGTACTCATTGTCCGACAAGGAAAGTGGCTGTCGAATGCGGACAACAGGCAAGGGATCTCCATCCTTGACCTTTGTTGGCAGAGGAGCGTCAACTAGTTCGGGGGATGGAGCGCGAGGAGTTGGCGCCTTTTTCTTGTGAGACTGCGGCGTGGCTTCGGAGACACGTCTTTTGGCTGCAGATTCGCGGCGGTCACGGGCCGGGAGTTTGCGCTTTTCGGCCATGGTGGATTCAAAAAGATAATGACAATATCCACGACGGAATTATAAAAAACATTCTATAGCGAAATGTTGGAGGGGGATGGGGAGAGGGTGGAAGGGAGAAATGAGAGAGACGCGATAACGCGCCGCTTATCAGCGCCTCTTCCAAGATTGTCCGCTCACCTCCGTCTTCCAAGGGTTGGCTGTCAACAGACATTACCTCAACCCCTGAACACATAATGGTTGAGCTAAAACCTATTTTCAAGAAGGCCTACTGGTCTCTTGCAGCCGGTGGATTGCTCTATGTGCTGTGTCTCCTCTCCTTAATCTTTCCAGAGGTCCAACGCTTGTATGTATTTAGTCTGGGCCTACGCTCAGAGTGAGCTAACATAGACAACACAGTGTTCTTTATGCAAACAAGATCAACCCAAGCCTGTGGCAGGATGTCAATCAAGTTGAGCAATTTGGATTTTTGAGTATGGTGTCTCCGCCCCGGTGAATGCTAATCGAACTAAGTATACTAACCGACCCTCAAAGAAACCCAAGTCCAACCGTTTCATTTGGTCACGCCTGATAATGAAACTATTTATGGCTGGCACTTGATGCCCTTGCATCTTTGCTTGGAACACGAAAAGGAATTGATGGAGAATCCCTCTACGGGCCCAGCCGAGGATTACACGAAGACAGTTGCCCACAAGCTTCTCGCTAATGAACCCAATGCACGAGTCGTCGTAAGCTGTAGGTGATAGACAGCCTGAATTACCACTGCAATAAGCTGACATTCGACCAATCCAGTCCATGGAAATGCAGCGCACTTGGGTTCTGCTCAACGCCCTGCCACTTACAACTCGATGCTGAGCCTTTCTACCCCCTCAAACCCAGTTCACGTCTTCGCAATTGACTATCGCGGCTTTGGTGTTAGCACTGGAGCTCCCACAGAGGAAGGTCTTATCACGGATGGCGTATCCCTCATTAACTTCCTTACCGCGGGGCCATTAAAGGTTCCCACTTCTCGCATCGTCATCGTGGGCCAGAGTCTGGGAACTGCGGTCACAACCGCTGTGGCAGAGCGTTTTGCATTCGGATCATCTGACCCAGCTGCTATCCAACCAGCCATCAAGAATGCCGAGCCATTTGCCGGTGTTGTCCTATTGGCGTCCTTCAGCAGCCTAGCCAATCTTATCGAATCCTACAGCTTCAAAGGCCTCACGCCGCCTATGCTTTCACCCATCATGGGGTATCCTCGGGCTCAGAAATGGTTGTTGAGCCATATTGTGGATCACTGGGATACGGCTGGGAGACTGGCTCGTCTTACCGGCGTCAACACTACTTCCTTGAACCGTGTAGATATGGAATACACCGATAAAAGCCTTGATCTGACGATCGTTCATGCTTTAGACGATGCCGAAATTCCCTGGTACGAAGGACGCCGTGTTTGGGAGGCCGCCACGGGCAAAGACATCAAGAGTGCTCCCGGCGCTATGACGTATCACAAAGCCGAGGACGGTAACCCTAGCGAGGTCAAGATCTGGAAGAACGAGATCAGCAATGAAGATGGCACGGAGATTGTGAAGAAAGTTAGATGGGAACGGATTCGATACGGTGGTATGTTGAAGTAACGCCCATGGCTCCGAATTCGATGGACTGACTAGTAATCTTTTAGGTCACAATCGCGTTGCATCGGGCTCAGTTGCGGGCCTCGCGGTTATGAGGGCCTTTGAGCAATAAATTGACCGGCGCCTCGATGGTATTTATGTACATAGAAAAGCCCGGAGAATATAGTTTCCTTTTGCTGCAAGGTGCAGGTACTCCATAAACCAAATGAGCGTTGAGGAAATCATATCTTTGCACGGAAGATCTCGCATTATTCTTCTGTTTGTCCTTTTTTAGGCAGGTCCGCATAGTCCGGTCAGTACCAGGTGAGCATATGGACTCTCTTTTAGCACCCATACATAGCTTTTGTTAGACAGTTATCTAATAATTCCACGAGCTGTACTTCAATACCCAGATCCAGAGACAGTATATTACTAGGTAGTTAAATCTGGCGTTGGACGTGAATACTTACTTGGTCGTAAGTGCTCCGACGTTTTTTGTTTGCCTCAGACGGCTACTTAAAGCTGCCCACTTTCCCACTTCCTTCTTTTCTCTTCTCCGCTTGTCATTTCCGATTTTTTCTTTCATACTTTCAACATGGGGGAAATTCCACCATGTCTCCCTATGAGAGGCTGACTACAATGCGATATTGTTGCACCGCCCAGCCAGCGCCCCAATCAATCTGTTGTTCTCGTCATCCCAACCGACACCAGCCAGTACTCCCCATGCCCGGCTCCTGCACTTACCCATGACCTCCTCTCGATTACCGGTTGGGTATCCAGGCTCTATCTCCTGCAGTCTTCTCACGCGCAATGAGGTTTGGACCTAAGTCGATACCTTGATATCACCGCTAACAATGAAGCTATAGGCCGTGACACCTCATGCACTTGTTGGTTGTCAATTAATAGTTCAACTTCAAGAAAGCTGCCGTGATATTTGTGAACAATACCTTCCCTAGGAATTCCCCCGGGCTCTATATATAAGGCGACAGCCTAAATGAACATATAATGAACTGCGATGGTCTGAGCTTGGATTGTACCTGGTTCAAACTGGGAATCACGACGTGTCACAGCCGTGGGAAAGAATTCTCAAATCAGGAACTCTCCAAACACAGACGCAGTTGCGGACAAGTGAATTATTCTTGCTCCTCTATTTTCGTCTTTCAATTACCCACTTCCGCAGACTTGATGGCCCATGGGTTTGACATAGAAAGAGCGCAATGAGGTTGCAATCATGTCGTATATTCGTATATTGACAGGTCTCACCTTCTGTTAAAGTCACTATAACCACAGGGTGCGGTTGCAACGTCATATAGTGCTAAATGGTGCGTGCGTGCAAAGATCTGGACCCGTTGATGTTCTGATATTGGCTTTACCTAACAAGATATCTGTAGACCATGAGACCATTTTGAGTTGCTGAGAGTTATACGAATCCCCCGACGGTAATCTCACTGGTGCTCTCCAGTGCCCTCCAGTGCCGTTATACCTAGTGCAAGAGATCAGCAGCAGTTATTCATTGGTTCGACCCTCATGGCCCTGAAGAACACCGAACTCTCAGTGTGATATCCACTTTTGTTTTGACTTCTGGGTCAATTCAATATTTGATGAGACCTAGCCTCTACACCTGGTGCTAATGATTAAAGCTAAAGCAGCATTTAGAACCTGTCGTTGAACCAGCCAACCCAATGGGCAGAGGTGAACAGGAATGATTGTTGGCACTGCCATCGCATCTCTCGAAAGCAGTCCGATACAACCTAGAGGAATAAAGGGAGCTGATATCCAACTCTTTGGGAAATGGATATGCAAAATTTGTTCTACGAAGGGCGAAAATAAGGGATGCTGTGGGAATACGACTACCCACCTCAAGGAGTTCAAAATTCGATGCGAAGATTGCGATACTCTCTACGCTTTCTACGCAAAGGGGTCTCATTTAGGAGTTGAAAATAGATCAGTCGAGAGACCGATCAAAGTGATACGAACGGCCAGCTTCACGTTCACAGGGCTAGCGATGGATAAAAAATGGATGTGGAAATAAGCTGCTTTCAGTTCAACTTCACATACGTGAATTAACACCACCTTTCAATTCTCATTCACCCCTCCAGTTCCTCCCTTCGCAACCTTTCACTTTGGATTCCTCAACTACAATTTTATTTTTGCATGTTGATCTTTCATTTCCATCGAAAGAAGGATCCCAGATGAGTACCAGTAACCGTCCCTTTGGGTCTTTTAAAGCACACTTGGATCATTTTTCGACCTGACAGTTTCCTCCCAAATTTCACGGTCAAACCTTGCAACGCAAATCTGGGGGATACCCTCCGATCTGGCTAATATTGACCGGGGCTAAAGGGTGAAGCTTTGGAGTTGAAACCACATCAAGACAACAGGCAAGCCTGCCACATACGGAGTGTATGTCGGTACTTCATCCAGCATTTTCACGTCCCTTCCTCTATTCCAAGGTTACTTCAATCCCTCTTTTATCTTTCTTCTCTTTCTTCTCGATCCTCTCTTCGTCCTTTCTCTCACCACGCCAGACCCACCTTGCTCAAACTTCAGATTACACCAGCTGCTGTATTAGCATAATGTCCTACTTGGGCATAGCCTCGAGCTCATTGCGCGACGCCGATTATGGCCATAGCACAAGGCTTCGGCGCCGTGCCAATTCTATGGCCTGAGTTGGGGTCGGGAACTGTTCGCTGGCTTGAACAACATGTCTTACCGAGGCATTGCGCTGACCTCTCTTTGCGATGCGGACTACGATCGTGACCTGCGGCTTCGCTACCGAGAAAACTCGCAGGCCCGCGCGGTGGTGAGTATCCGATGGCTGAGAAAAACAGCCCAATAATTGGGATTCACGCTAAACAACAACCTTATAGACTACGGCTCTTTATGCGATTACCAGAAGCCGTGCCTCAGCTAGAGTGGTTAACATCGAAGGCCTTGAAATAATCAGTGTCCATAGAAGTGGTGAACGTTGATCAATCAGATTGTCATGACCACGGCACTCAAAGTTTGGTCCTGAATTTGTCACACGGGTTGTCATGACTCGTACTATATATATCGGAGCCTGGAATATCTGAGCGTAATGCTCAGATATAGTGGTCTTTTTAGCCTAGTTTGTAACTCGCCAGTCCAGGGACAGGTTGTAACAAGGGTCTCACTTTTCCTTCACTTTACTTCTGGAGGTCTGAAGTCACTCTCCAACATGAACAATGCCACGAAGGTGTCCGCAACGAGATTACAGATCACTAGCAATTAAATCATATTCTCTCCCCTTTATCCTTCGTAAACCAGTCATTGCGAATCACAACGGAAGATCCATACATACGACGAAGCCGGTTCTGTTATGGGGCCTTTGCAGTCAGGTATCCTAGCTAGAGCTGTGAGTTAAATAATGACAAACATTAGATCCTATGACAGGAAACCTCTTATTCTCTACCTAAGGACTTAATAATCGCAAAAAGTCCGCAAAGTTTAATTCAGTTCTTTAATGCCGGTGTCCCATCAACTATCACAGTGTCCGTTTCCTCATCACTACTTTCCTGGGGTGACTCCAAGGCTTCTTTCTTTTGCTCCCTAGGATATATGTCAGTTGAATTTCCACGAATAGCTATCAATGGGGCTTTACCTTCGCCATATGTAAACAGAGGCCACGAAACCAGCCCATAGTAGGAAGAAAAAGACGAATGATATTGGCCATCCCTTTCGCCATCTCGGCGCACCATCGGGGCCAGCAGTTGGGTATGCCAGCAAAGGAACCCAGATGTTGAACGAATAGCCAAAGGTCATCATGGAGCCCTATAGTAGAAGTCAGATGGTGGTCAATTTAAATTCCTTTTTGCATTGAATAGAGGAAATGGGCGTACCATGATGAGAGCGCGCTCCTCGGCATCATCCCTCACTATTATATTGATGGTGGAGTATAGGATTGGACTCAAGCATCCAGCCGCTCCGAAGACATACCAGGCAACGAATCTTTGAGTAGATCTGTTAGTACCACGGACTCGATCTGAGGACTCATTAACAATGTATCTTACTTCAGTGCTGTAGGAATATTCCAAATTATCATGCATAATGTCGAAAATAGACAGCATGCCGACGCAATGGTGTAAATAATCCACGCAGGATAAATTGCTGCTAATGTCGTTCCTAGCCAGGAGGACACGATATTAATAGCGTATGTGACAGTTGGCAGTTTATTAATTTGAGTCACGGAGTATCCCTCTTGTTTGAGCCATAGGCTCATATAGCTGCTCGGATAAGAGCAGATGATCATGCAACTAAAATCGACGTTAGCTTATTGACTGCTCAAAAGCTAAACACTCCCCAAACTTACGCGTAGCAAGTGATAAAGACCCAGATGTGCCATCTCTTGAAACTCCTCTTGAAGACGTCGAGACTCATCTTGCCAGGCTGGCGAATTTTGGCTCTGACAGTTCTTTCCTTGGCCAATGCAACATCACGCTCTGTCATATAGAATGGTCTGGGTGATCCAGGAATACCGGGGAAGATGAAGAAGCCGAGTAAGGCCACGGGGATAGTGAATATTCCGTCGATTACGAACAGCCACCTCCAACCTGGCATACCGCCGACGCCAGAGAGGTTGGTATAAGCAGCTGCCTGTAGGTATCCACTAACCATCGAACCGAGCGGGTTGCAGATGAACCATGTTCCGGCTCGTTTGAATAGCTCGGGACCCGTGTACCATGAACCTTCATTATAGTTAGTACAGTTCCAGACAACCATATATATTTGTTGAACCAACCAAGAATAAAATGAGTTCCAGCGAAGACAGGTGCTTCGAACATGCCAACCAAGAAACGAAGGGCATAGAGCTGGTGCACGTTGGTGACACGACTCTGGGCAAATGTGCAGATACCCCAAAGGACTTCAAGGGTAGGTAACAACCAGCGAGCCCTATAAAATATGTCAGTGGCTTGACATGAGTGGGAAGACATGTCAATTGCTAAAACTCACAGCTTCGGGCGTGACATGAGAAGTAGTCCGGGGATTTGGAATAGGACATATGATGTAAAGTAGCAGACGTTGAAGTAGTTGAGCTCATTGCCGTACAGGCCGAAGTCCTCCTTCAGACCACTAACATACGCATTGCTAATGTTTGTCTGGTCTGCGATATATTGGTATCGAGTCAAAGGGCAATTACCATGGAAATAGGCTTACCCAGATACTTGACAAAGACTAGATTCGTTAGTTGATCTTCTGAGATGCTCATTTGGACTTGTGTACTTACAGCAGAGACAGGCAAATATCAGAATTGACAAGTCCAGCTTGAATAGTAATCTAAAAAGGTTAGCATATCCCTGCAGGTATATTCCTAAACATTGATATCCTCACTTTCTCTCCTCGGCAGGATACGATGAAGGGTACCAATTAAATATCTCTTTGAAAAGTCCTAAAGGGGACAATTTCCCACCCTTGCCCTTCAGGTCAGACATGAGAACGGTTCGGCAGACGTCCGATGCTGCTCCCAAATGTGCTAAAGACAAAGATCACTGAATTATAGACTATCGCCATTACTTCTTATAGCTGCTATAGCATCTCGGCATATAAAAAGCAGCTACCTGTGGAGATGTTAACCAATTCCCCCACCCGCTGTCACCATCGCACCTTCATCAAATCTAGATTGCCAAAATCGACCATTTATAGGACCAAAGGAGGTCTGAAACCGAAGCTAGCATAGTTTATATTTACTTTAATGCGCCAGCGGAGGCGACATGCTTACGCATGATGGCGTGCGCGCATCCCGGTCTACCACACCAAAAGCCTAAAACTACCCGTTATCTTAGGCCTCATCGGACGAATTTATTGCGTGCTCTTTATAAATCCCTCCGGGCATCTGATGCGGGGTATACGATCGGAATAAAGTGCGAATGGACTTATATATGATGCGTCCTTCCTAAGGAGGTGTTGTTGTGGTAACGAGTAAGTTGAAGTCGCTGCAGATACATACTCGGTAATCACCTCTCAGAAACATTTATTATTCAAGATGCCAAGCAAATACATTGAAAAATATGACCAGGTCCCTGTGACCAAGGAAGACCGTGCGTAATGCTTGATTTCTTGGTGTCTTCGTCTTGCTGACAGCTCCCCGGGATTAGTTGACTGGGCCGAACTTATCACATTAGATCTGAGCCAGTATGAACAGCCAGGAGGAAAGGAAGACCTTGTCAAGCAGCTCGATCATGCTGTCAGAAATGTTGGTAAGTTGGTTCCCCAATCTGCTCCATGCCAAACCCGCAATCTATACGAGACCGGCCCCATCCTCCAACGTCCCCAAGCTAGACTTTGATTGGACTTGGAATCTAGGTTGAGTGCTAATCATACTTTGGAAACAGGATTCTTCTATGTGAAAAACTTCAACATCAGCCAAGAAGAGATCGACAACCAGTTCGCTCTAGGGCGAGAGTTTTATGCCCTTCCGCTTGAGGAGAAACTCAAGTTCCACAGTGCCAGTGACCTTGAAAGGGGCGAATACAACTCTTACCGTCCTGCTGGACACCGAATGTAAGAGCCAAGTCGCTTCCAGGGACAAATGCGATTAGTACTAACACATGCTATCTCAGCCTCGGAAATGGCGTCAAGGATAATGTCCAGGTGTATAATCTCCCAAAGTTTGACGGTCACCACGTGCGACCCCAGCCTTCTGTCCTTGCCGACAATATTAAAGAGATTGAAACTTTCAGTCGGGTGATTTCCCTTTTATTAGCTTCACCCGTTCCTCTAACTAACCAAAGCTATAGAAATGTCATACCGAAGTCGTCGAGAAGCTTCTCCGCCTCTTCGCAATCCTGCTCGAGTTGCCCGATGAGAATCAGCTAGTCCGCGATCACCAATATGACGTCAAGGGCGAGGACCATCTGCGCTATATGCATTACGCTGCCCGTAGCGCCGAGGATAACAAGAAGGTCGGCGAGCTCTACAGTCCCGGTCACACAGACTTGGGTACAGTGACTCTTCTATTCCGGCAACCAGTAGCCGCACTTCAGATCCTCAATGCAGAGGGTCAATGGAAGTGGGTGAAGCCCCAGGATGGAACCATTACTATCAACACATGCGATGCTTTGACCGCGCTCACTGGTGGTTTGATTAAGTCGAGTATTCATCGGGTGCATGCGCCACCTGCTGACCAAGCCCATATTGACCGGTTGGGCGTTCTCTACTTTGCTCGGTAAGTTCTTTCACATATCCTGCATACACAGTTCTTAGATTCTAATGGAATATAGCCCCAACAACCACGTTGTCCTTGACCCCATCCAGAACAGCCCCCTTCTTCAAAGGCTTGGCTTGACTACTAATGCGTTCACCGAACTTGGGCAGCACCTCACGACCGAGCAGTGGGTTACAGTTCGACAAACACAGCAGCAGCGAAGACATCGGGATGTCAAGGTTTCCTCTAAGGGGAAGTATACCTATAAGCCGAAGGATCTCGAGATCATTCCTGGCCTTCAGGCTGCTATCTACAACTAGTCAAGTTTAGGAGATGATCGCATGTACAACATGCAAATTCCTATATTAAATTGACCCTCTAGTCTTTCGATCGACAAGAATGGTTAATCCAGTCATTAAAAGGATCCAGTATGATGCCTTGAACGAAGTGGAGCCTAGACCGATCCATAGAGTTAGCCCTCCTCGTAGCAAGATATTCCCATAAAAGTAACTTCACTTCGAACACAAGTGAGAACATCAACAAAACATTACCTAGCCAAAGATCCAGCTCCAACTTGGGAACAGAATAGTGCAGAGTATTCTTGTCGTCGATGAACAACAGAAGTGGAACATAGTGACGTCATTGTTAGGAACGATCGACCTCCAACATCTTGGCCGACGTGGAAAAGTCCAGTGAAACAAGGTCAATTACCCCAAAGGAAATTCTTGCTGCCTACTCAGAAACACCAATCGTCGCCAGTCCTCCTACTCTCTAGTGTTATATACCCTGCCCGCCCCGAATCACCCGAAATCAGCCCTACGTCAGGCTCAGCCCTACGGCTTACCATTATCATCACTGCTTATAATTCCACTTCGCTATTATCCGCCCCCATGTCGTTCCCTGAATCCGAAAAATATTCACACTCCAAGCGAGCCAAACACTTTACGATGAGTCCAAACGCCTCCAACAACTCATTGTATTTGGATTCCAATGTTGCGCTCGAACAAAGGATGCAATCCGAGAGCGAGGTGGAGGTTAATAATGCTGCTCTCCATCACGATGATGGGTGCGATAGGCAGGAAGGGGTTCTCGCGGGCATAAAACAACAATTTGACTCGATGGCTCCTGGCGGCTCGATTTCGGAGTTCGGGAGTTCCGTTACCTCGGCCGCCCAGGAGACGGTTGTCGCCGCAAAGGATACTCTAATGGAGGGCGCATTACCTGCTGCGCAGGGAGCGTTACAGACCATGCAGTATCATATTCACAACATTTCAGGTGGAGCCAAGGAAGTTGAAGAAACGGTATCTGAAGGTATATTTTTTGTTTCCAGCGGTTTCCCAGCAACACAAGACTTGGTTGTTGACGAAGGTGTTATGTTTAGAGATTTCCCAGGAGGAACGCGATCGCATCGATAAAATGAGCAACGAACAGATTTGTGACTTTTTGCGAGAGAAGCATATGAGCAATAAGCACCCACGGCCAACGAAGTAGACAAATCAGAGCACATTCTTGGCGTTTTGGGATCTGGTCTCCATTGACTGGAGATCTAGAATCATTTTTGTCTTTTACGGCTTGTTGGAGATGCCGAATGTCGCTGATCGCATCTCTTCTGTAGGGGACAGGATCCTCGCTCATTACTTAACGTGTATAATAAGATGTTGCAGAGACTGAAACTATTTGAGTGTTGAATTTCAAAATACACTTCACAATGCACGGGACTCGACCCTAGAGAGCTGCCCTGAATCCTCTGTCGAGCGTGCGATCCAAACCCAGGAAGTCAGCTACTTGGCCCAAATGATCGACACCCCAGAACCCCTCGGTCTCGCCCTTAGAATTCGTGCACTCGAACCATGGTAGCCCGAAAGCACCCGAGTCAAAGGAGCGAGTAGTATTCGCAGTCAGAAGAGCCTTGGTGTCCGCATCGTTCATCTACAGGCTTGGTTAGCTTGTTCCTTGCGGTCCATGTTTATTAAACTAGCTAGAATCTTGGGTGGGATGATTATGGACTTACAGCAGACATAATCTCTTGCGTTTCCTGCTTCCCAAGTACGCTTTCGATAACGGGGACGAAGCCATCGGGTTCGCCAACGGCTGTGTTGCCTTCAACCCAGACCGCGTGGAATATCGCCCCAATCACCGGAGCGAGCTTTTCTGGTGCTTGCTGGGAGATTGCACACAACGCACGTTGCACGGGTAGTGTGCGGAAGGGAAAGCCTTTAGGGAATCCCTCTATAATGGGGACTGAGAAATATTTCGCCCATCGCACTCGCTGCTGGCCTAGGTAGTCTTTCTTATCTGAATAGCAGTTAGACTTATAAGCTCCCATTGTTGCAATGCTCCAACTCATAATCAGGAAATGCACCCACTCTTGATGTTGATTGGAGGGTTGTTGCCACACGCGTTCATGAGACCTCCGAGCAGAATCGGAATATAGGTAATTTCACATTTCGCAAAGGCGGGTGAATTCTACAACAATGTTAGATATATGGAAACATTATCAGAATTCCTCCATACCTGCAGGACATGGAACGCAATGTATGCGAAGGGGCTGACGATGTCGAAGTAACAGGTAATCTTGGAACCCGACATAGTGGAACCTTTGCAGTGGAATTTAAGGCGTGCAGCTAACCCAATACGAGTGACGGTACCAAGGGACTGGGACTATAACAAATGGTGAGATTGAAAGATATATCAGATAATCCAGGTAATTTACATCGTGACGAGGTACGAAATCTTTTCGTCCCCGCGTGTGTTTTTTCCTTTTCCTATGCTGGGCCGAGGTCCAGGGGAAACTTTATCCTGCGGCTCTTTTCGCTTGTGATTCAAATCGTCTCATTGTCATCCGATCCCGACGTGAGGAGATAGATTCATATGGTAGAATAATGAGAGACGATCTCAAATTTGAATGCCAATTTTGATCGGCACGACCACATCCCTTCATTTAGAGTTTTGTTCCTAGTCGGTTATGCTACTTATTTTAGTAGAAATATATATCAAATCTGTTGACATTCAACAATCCACTAACCAATATCGTTAAGTTAATAAGATAATTCATCAAGTGGCCCCTTTGTATATTGCATCAAGATGTGTTCACAATGAAGTCAATGTCAATATTCGGGTCAAGTGTGCCACCGCCGCCACTTTGTATAAGAGAGGACCAATACCTCTACTCTACTTCACACATTATCGCTCAACTTAACAATACTCAACTTGGACTCTCCATTTTTTAATCTCTTCCACATACAATGCGCTCTAAGTCCGGAAATATGAATCGGTCCGGCGGTACCGAATCTGACCAAGACCACAATCAGCAGTCTACCAATTACACCGACCACTCGGTGGTTACCAGGCGCGGTGCACCGGCACGTCACTCCCGCCGCGAGCGGTCTGAGTCTGAGGATCGATCATGGAATAGGGCGAGTGATAGACGGACCAAGGGAACAACGGGGTCGAAGAGTAGGTCCGTCTCGAGACACTGATACATTGATACTTTGTGCGATATCATCTGATTGTTGGCGTTTGATTTGGGCAACTGCTCTTTTTTGGGAATCAAGGTAGTCCAGATCTGAATTATTGTAGGCCTGTCTGGCCTGCATACGTCACGATGTATATAGTCTTCACGGTTTCTTTGTCAACTACTCAATCTCAACTCTCGCATTCACCGTACTTCTTAAGATGTATTTCTACGCCCTAGCAATACATTACGAGTATAGGACACTAATACGGAGAGTAGAATCACTTGCTTGGTATTGAAAGAGAATATTGGCCGTATACATAGTCTAATATCTGGAAAGAAGCCCAAATTAAGAGGCATGTATGTAGTTCGTGCAAGATGTGGAGGAGGACTGGAGTATGTACCTGTATTTCTACTTTATCTGAAGGAAAGTAGATCGAGGACCACGGAACTTCTTTGTGGCCATTTACCTTGTCAGTGTCTTTCTAGTCACCATGGGTGGCCTAAGTGTTACCCAATTAGTGCATATCATAGGCCTGTCTTTTGACTCATGCATACACAGGACAACCGCTGAGATCACCATGCAGAACGATCCGACCTGCCACACATCATACAACTAGACAAGTACCTACATAAGTTGCATCCCACGTAAGCCTTTTATACTACCTACTTTTAGGAATACGAATCAGCTCCATCTTGGGATGAGGGAGTAAGAATTTGCCTAAGGCCATAGTGATTATTTCCTGGTATGATGATGTCGTTACCGTGACCCGGGATTATGAGGATAGCGCCGGTACCGAAATATAACAAAATCTAGCAGACATTGAGGCAACTACCCAAGTTCTGATTCATTTTGAGTGGTTTGTTTGGCGCTTGTTGCTGTTTACAGGCCGACGATTCTCCGTATTTTGTTGCCATTACCATCTCATTTGATAGCATGATTAGCCAGAAGAGCGAGAGACTCGATCATATTACCTTCTTTTGAAGAATGAGATTCTTTTTAATTGAAATTGAAGCCCGATGTATCTACAACCCCAAAGAGGTAATTAGGGCACCTAATCTAGGGCTAGTCAGCCCCTCCATCGGCGATCCCGCGATAGCCTGATGCCGCGAACATCAGAAAGCAACAACCTCTGACACCAACACAAGTCGCCAACCACCGCAAAAATGGCGCCAATCCCTATAACAATCGTGACGGGCTTCCTAGGCTCGGGCAAAACAACAATCCTCCTCAACCTAATCCCGCAACTCCCAAAGACCTACAAGCTCGCCCTCCTCAAAAACGAATTCGGCGACGTAGCCGTGGACTCCCAACTAGCCTCAACACAATCCATCAGCGGCGTGCGCGAAATGCTCAACGGCTGTATCTGCTGCAACCTCGTCGGCCAACTCAGCGATGCCCTGGACCAGCTCCGCACCGAAATCAAACCCGACCGCATCGTCATCGAGACCAGCGGCAGCGCGTTCCCCGCAACGCTCGCGATGGAGGTGAACCGGCTTGCGCGTGAAGAGGGCGGACACTACGTCCTCGATGGTGTGATCAGCGTTATTGATGTCGAGAACTGGGAGGGGTATGAGGATACTTCGTACACGGCGAAGATCCAGGCGAAGTATACCGACTTGATTGTTTTTAACAAGTGGGAGGATTCGCCGGAGCGGTTTGATGTTTGCCTTGATCGGGTGGGTGATTTGGAGGTCGACACGCCTTGGGTTAAGTCGAATAAGGGTCGGGTTGATATGGATGTGATGCTTGGTATTGATGGGGCTTTGTTTAAGGAGTCCGAGGATGGGGCTAAGGAGGACCATGGACATGGACATGAACATGAGCATCAGCATGATCATCAGTCTGAGGTGGAGGTTCTTTCTGTTGTTTTGAAGTCTGATGTTGAGGGGAAGACGGTCGATGTTGCTGCTCTCGAGCGGTTTCTCTCTTTGGCGCCCCGTGAGGAGGTGTATCGCATCAAGGGAATTGTTCGCTGCTCAAACCAGAATCTTCCCGTGGAGACATCGGATAACTTGAGTGCGAGACAGACGCCCGAGACGTCTGGGGTGCAGTATTATATTCTCAACTGGGCGTTTGGACGCTGGACTTGCACTCCATCCGCTGTGGTTGCAGAGACTGCAGACCCGGCTGTTATTGCCCGCATTACACTGATTCTGGCTCGATACGAGTCTGCCAAGTGGAAGAAGAAGCTTGAAGCTGGTGGGCTGGTCCAGGCAGGCGAGGGAGAGGGTGTGGAGTTGAGTGTGGAGCGCTTGGTCTAGACTTTCGATGGACCTGGCTCTTCATAGATGCCGTGATGTCGTTTATTTCTCATGATACCTTGTAAATGTGATGATAGAGCATGATACACCTGTAATTAAACATGAAGATCGTTTATATTTTGTGGTCGAAAGCATCAACGATAATCATAGAGCAAAGGGTCGAGTACAACAGATACCAAAAGATATCTAGTCAAGCGACGTGGATGCGAAGAAGACGATCTCTACTCTAATTTAGAATCTAATGGGCGAAAAGCACGGTCGCATATGTAGCGAGAACGCACGATAGATACTATATTAGACGGCCCCCGAAGGGTAGAGGTCACCAAACAAGAAGTAATTCCAAACAAAAAGACAATTGTAAACGATTGTGGAGCAAAACAAATTCCAGACTAGTAGTTGAGCAAAGCCGAGGCACCAGGCTCGCTCGAGATATAGATCACCTCGTGGTTGTCAGAGAAGCCGTTGAAACGGGTAGCGCTGCACTTGGTGTAGGCTCCCATCTCTTCGAAGTATAGCCAGTCGCCGGTGTTCAGCAGGCCAGGCAAGGCAATACGCTCACTTATAACATCGATGCCATCGCAGGTAGGGCCCCAGATAGAGTAAGTGATGTCCTCCGAAGTCGCAGAGTTCGGGGAACCAGGCTGAGAGCCGTCCGAGGCGCAAGTGAGAATCTGAGCGATGGGGTGCTGGTGATCGAAGATGATGTTCGAAAAGTTACCATAGACACCGTCGTTCAGGTACAACATGAAGGCATCGCGAGAAGGATTGTCGGGATCCGGAATGTCACGTCGCGCAATGACGTTGGCGGCCAGAGTATAGGCAGTGGCTACGTAGTAGCGACCGGGCTCGGCGATCACACGAATGTTCGGCGGGAAGTAGGTGTCCACGGCTTCGCTCAGAATGCCCGCGAACTTCTCAAAAGTGTCCTGGCAGAATCCGCCGCCAACATCCAAAGTGTGGAGTTCATGGCCGATCTCTCCCGCATGGTCGAAGACCATGCGCGCATCCTGCACGGCCTTGAGGAAACCACGAGGATCCTCGGCACCGGATCCGACATGGAAACTCACACCAACAACCTTGAGGTCCAATTTATAAGCCAGTTCAAGCAACGGACGAGCTTGGTCCAAGGAAGCACCGAACTTCATGCTCAGCCGGCACAGGCTAGTCGAGTCGTCGGTCAAGATGCGGAGGTAGAGTTCCGCCTCAGGGAAGGTGGCCTTGATCTTGTACAGCTCGTCGGCATTGTCGAAGGTCATCTGCTTGACGCCGACCTCGGCTGCATAGCGCAGGTAAGACTTGGTCTTGCAAGGCTGCGCATAGATAATGCGGCTAGGATCGATGCCCGTCTGAAGGGCCATTTCGATCTCAGACTTGGAGGCACAGTCGAAACCGTTTCCAAGCTGGGCCATGAGCCGGAGAACTTCCGGGTCCGGGTTACACTTGACAGCTGTTCGGTGTGCGTTAGCAGGGCTCCAGGGTGGGCGATCCAGTGGCAGAGAGAGGCCTACCATAGAAGGGCTTGATACGGCCCAAGTTCATCTTCCAGCGCATATGCTGGCGGTAGACTTCACCCATATCCGCCACATAGAAAGCATCCTCCTCACCAGGATCACAGTTATCCACATCCACCTCCGCTGCACGCTTCTTCAGCACATCCAAAACAAGTTCCTTGGCAGTCAACGATGATTGCAACAAATTGTTGTCCCCATGACTGCTGAGCAGACCGAGATGGTCCAGACTATTGCTATAGTCTTTTCTGAAGGTGCATACTTCAGCAGTCGATACACACGCAGTCGGTGCCATAACCATGCCGCTGCAACTCAGCACAATTTGAATAGAAGATAGAGAGATAATAAAAAGTTTTTAAAACCGGCAGGCGACTGCGCGTTAGGGAGGACGAAAAGTGTCACAACCGTAGTTGACTGGACCAAGCCTCCTAGACCCTTCCCCCTGAAGAGGAAGAACCTTGAAAGAAGTCCTATGCGGCAGCTCAGAGAACGGGGGAATAATCTCCGGGGTCGTCAATGGGACGAAAAAAGGCGCACCCGACGAGAGTTCAGAGAAGACCAGGAGGTGGAATGTTGTTAAGAGTGTCGCGGAGACGTTGAGTGGAGACAATTTGGCAAAGAACCAGAAGGGAGGCTACTAGAGCCGTGGTGACCGAATCGCCTTTGGGGGTTCCAAAGGCAGGGTCTAAGGAAGTGGACCTAAAGGACCAAAGAGATCTAAGAACAGACGAGTGGTTAGCAAGCCCAGGTATATTCCAGGTGCTATGATAACTATGAGAGAAAAAAAAGGACGGATGAGAGGAAGGGGTCGAGGGTTTTGGATTTGAGAAATTTTTCTTGGGGGGGGGGGGGGGGGGG